>NC_091131.1:57996740-58239240 GCF_040183065.1 Periplaneta americana | reverse complement strand
CTTACTCGAAGCCCTCGTTACTCTTCCTATCTGCTAGTTAACTAGTGTGTAGCCCGCAAGGTTCGTCTGAACTTCATTTCACTTACACTTCTCTTTTGGTCTTCTCTCATAATTATGTTTCGAACTGACTGTCATAATATTACGTGTGTTGTTCCATAAAAATAACTTCACGCATTTATTGTAGCTTGAATTTCTGAATTTTATTTATAGATTACATCATAGCGTCGGCACATAAATGTATTTACTACTACTTATAAAATTTGTCTGCTTAAATCAGTTTTAACGCTTACGATCCTAAGAAAATGGCTTCAAGAACCTTAGAAATCCATCTTCCTCGGAAACATTTGAATACGCGAATTTTAACTCCTATAAAAACATGACAACCACTTTACTACGAGGGCAAGGTATATAGCTACAGTACAGCACTGTTACATTTTTATTCATACTGGTATTCCATAGTTTAGGAAGCGTCTCACTATGTGACGTGTCGCCCTATAAAGTGTGACAGATTCCTGGATTTGGAGCAGCAGCTGTTGCAGTTTTTATTGTATAACTTTAGAACAAAAATTCGCGGAAATACTGCAGCACTTAAAATTATAAATGAATGAATAGGTAGGCCCCACTCTACAAATTTTCTGCACATGTTAAATTTCCTTAGTCAATTCAAAGTATCTGCTTTTTATATTTATACCTGCACAAAAATACCTAATAAGTGGCAGTAGGCCTACTATGTCATTAATGAAAATCTGTTTTTCTGTCTGTTGTGCAAAATTATGTCTGAATCGTGTTTAAATTATTATTATTATTATTATTATTATTATTATTATTATTATTATTATTAATTCTCCGTGGTTTAGCGGTTAACACACTTGCCACTGGATCCAAGGTTCGTGAGTTGAAACCCTGTAAATTCGATCGATTCTGGATTCTGAAGGCAATAAAAATTGTTAACATGGCTTTCTTTGTGGAGGGAAGCACAGCTGTGAGACTCAGATTATGTACAGTATATAGCCTACAAACACACGCTACCTAAACGAACACTGAGTTAAATTTAATGGTCATTTCTAGGCCAATATAAATTCCATTCTGGAGATAGAACAATAATAATAATAATAATCTTTTTTGATACGTAATATCACTTCTTAGCCATCAATATGTCACAATTTTGCTGAAAGTAATGTATATATCACTTGTAGAAAGTAAATTAAAATGAAAAGCAATAGTAAATAATTTGAACTCTATTCTATAAACATATATAGGATGTTGTTGTTTAGTTATCTGTCCGGAGATAGATTTTGAATCTCTTTTAATCTCATAAATGGCACCTCATGGGGCAACTAAGCCAGAGATAATGGGGTAGGGTGGCCAGTTTCTTTTCCTCTCCATTGTATACATCGCTGACTAGCAACATACAGACTTCAGATGTATACAAACAATTATTCTTCCTCTGACACATAACATCAAGTAAGATATAGGTAGGCTATACTGCCTGATAACAGATATAGGCCTACATATCAGCCAGAACCTCAATCAGAGGTAATGCACAGGGTACACTTAATAATTGCATCACAGGGATAAGCAAGAGAAGAGCCTCAACACACACAGGAACTGAAAATTGTCTTCTCAATCTGTCAAATGAGAAGGAAACAATGATATGTCTGGATCTTATTCATGGGCAAAGTATTTTTTGTGCATCAATTTATTACGTATAGGCCTACTACTTCGCTCGATGGAAGCTGCAACTATGACTTTTCACCTAAAAATGTATCTACTGCAACTAGGACTTTTCACCTAAAAATGTATCTGCTGCAATTACGACTTTTCACCTAAAAATGTATCTGCTGCAAATAGAACTTTTCATCTAAAAATGTATCTACATCAACTAGAATTTTTCACATAAAATGTATCTGCTGTAATTAGGACTTTTCACCTAAAAATGCATCTGCTGCAACTAGGACTTTTAATCTAAAATGCATCTGCTAAAACTAGAACTTTTCACATAAAAATGTATCTGCTGTAATTAGGATTTTTCACCTAAAATATATATCTGCTGTAATTAGGACTTTTCACCTAAAAATGTATCTGGTGCAAATAGAACTTTTCATCTAAAAATGTGTCTACATCAACTACAATTTTTCACATAAAATGTATCTGCTGTAATTAGGACTTTTCACCTACAAATGCATCTGCTGCAACTAGGACTTTTAATCTAAAATGCATCTGCTAAAACTAGAACTTTTCACATAAAAATGTATCTGCTGTAATTAGGACTTTTCACCTAAAAATGTATCTGCTGTAATTAGGACTTTTCACCTAAAAATGTATCTGCTGCAACTAGGACTTTTCACCTAAAAATGCATCTGCTGCAACTAGAACTTTTCACCTAAAAATATATCTACAACTAGGATGTTTCACACAAAAATGTATCTACAGCAACTAGGACTTTTCACATAAATATGTGTCCACAGGAACTAGGATTTTTCACCTAAAATCTATCTGCTGCAACTAGGACTTTTCATCTAAAAATGTATCTACAGCAACTAGGATTTTTCACATAAAAATGTACCTCTTGTAACTAGGACTTTTCACCTAAAAATGTATCTGCTATAACTAGGACTTTTCATCTAAAAATGTATCTGCTGCAACTAGGATTTTCATCTAAAAATGTATCTGCTGCAACTAGGACTTTTCACCTAAAATGTATCTACAGCAACTAGGACTTTTCACCTAAAATGTATCTACAGCAACTAGGACTTTTCACCAAAAATGTATCTACAGCAACTAGGACTTTTCACCCAAAATGTATCTACAGCAACTAGGACTTTTCACCTAAAATATATCTACAGCAACTAGGACTTTTCACCTAAAATGTATCTACAGCAACTAGGACTTTTCACCTAAAATGTATCTAACAGCAACTAGGACTTTTCACCTAAAATGTATCTACAGCAACCAGGACTTTTCACCTAAAATGTATCTACAGCAACTAGGACTTTTCACCTAAAATGTATCTACAGCAACTAGGACTTTTCACCTAAAATGTATCTACAGCAGCTAGGACTTTTCACCTAAAATGTATCTAACAGCAACTAGGACTTTTCACCTAAAATGTATCTACAGCAACTAGGATTTTTCACCTAAAATGTATCTACAGCAACTAGAACTTTTCACCTAAAATGTATCTACAGCAACTAGGACTTTCACCTAAAATGTATCTACAGCAACTAGGATTTTTCACCTAAAATGTATCTACAGCAACTAGGATTTTTCACGTAAAACTGCATCTGCTGCAACTAGAATTTTTCACTTAAAAATGTATCTACAGCAACTAGGACTTTTCACCTAAAAATATATCTGCTGCAACGAGGACTTTTCACCTAAAAATATATCTCCTTCTACCGGGTTCCAAACCCACGATGCCGGCGTCCAAAGACAAGTACGCTAGCCAGTGTGGTAACTCCCAAGCCATCACATAGCTCTCAGAAATTCGGCTGGGATTCCAGCTTGGAGCTGGACCCTTTTCACACTGAGAGATTCAAAGCAATGACCGCTGCGTTGGAAATATCTCCTCTCGGAGCACAGTCGATCATGTAAGAGCGTGAAGACAGAAAGAGAGAAGAGAAGATAAAAGCGGTCGTGGGCCTAATAAATTCTCAGACGGTCAATCAAACACCACTGCACAGAAAATGGGGTGGCAACGATGCGCAGAGATATTTGCTCTCGGATTTTCTGCCCCAACGAGACTTGTATTTAGTTCGAGTCCAGGGAGAATATCTCTGAGCAAATAATCCCCATCTGACGACCTCTTTCGCTCTATAGAATGTTCGGATGATACCGAGATAAATGAAGCGATGACTAAGCGAGGGATGTCGGAGGGGTTGTAACTACTAGGAGATAACCTAGTTCACCTCAATTCTTACATGATCTTTCGATTAAAATTTCTGTCTCTTTTGTGAGGCCCTGGGCAGTAAGGTCGTGGGAGTAAGCTGAAACGTGAGAAAACGGGCCTGGGTTCGAAAACATATTTCAATTACGCGTCCCCGCCGGACATAAATGTACGACACAACTTTTCAATTCGGACGCACATGGCGATAAATCACCACGGCAGAGCGGATCGACCAGGCTGGTAGAAACAAAAAACAAACTCGTCAGTCCCCACCCTTCTACTAATGGCAGACGGGAAATCCATCCAGCGGAAAGGGACAGGCATAGATTTTGCAAGTTCGCAACGAAGTAGTCGATTATTATTATTATTATTATTATTATTATTATTATTATTATTATTATTATTATTATTATTATCATTATCATCATCATCATCATCATTATCATTATTAGACCTTCCTACAGTTTTAAGCTACAAAGGTTACATTACCAAATAAATACACTAAATGATTTTTATAGCGTTCCAGTTACAAACATCATGGGATTTGCATAAGGCATGAGCTGTGTCTACATAAAGACTTATTTTCTGCAATATATACAGTATATAACAGTGTTGTTTGAACACCTCATATTATTAAACTGACCTTTAAAATGACTTTAAAATTCAAAACATATCAATTATATATATATATATATATATATATATATATATATATATATATATATATATATAATTCATTATGTTTAATGATGAGTTAAGGGGGTAGGTACAGCTTACAGCAGTAAAATTTTGGAAATGTTCAACATTTTTTCCTTCATTACTGTATCTTGTACAATAATTAAAATTAGTTTGTGTAAAACACTGTCCTTCTACTATATGAAAAAAATATTTTTGTGCGAGATCGTGCGTATTTGCTTGGTTTTCGCACAAAACCAATCCGCGGAAAGTCTAAAATTCCACATTCAGTATTCCCAACATAACACACATAACAATTTCCCTCTTCTTACCGCTTAAGTGACATGTTGATTTTACTGCTTTAGGCTTTTAACATATTATTTTTAGAGATGTTCAATATAGTAATAATTATAAATTGGAAACTTACTACTGCAATTTCACCTAAATTGCACTGTTAATTATTGTTTTTAAATGTTTGCAAAAATTAAGTAAACTCTACAACTCCACTAAAGTTACTGCATTCGTGATGCAAGTAACATTAAGGAAGCCGTGAAAAAATCAACAAGATTCCAGACTCATCATAGACTGGAAAAAAAAAACCAGTAAAGTAAACACAGAAAACATTTTAAAGCAACAATGTTGAAAATAGATATTTTTGTTTTGCAAATTTGCCGTCATTGAACAGAAACCAAGATAAAGATTTCATTGCAACTAATTAGAAATTCGTCTTTCAGGTATGTAATAAACGATCTTCGCACAAAATAATGTACGATACACGAGCGGTATGTTTTCTTTCAATTCTCGGAAATTAAAAAAGCTCAACTACGTTTCGCTTTTTCAAACTTTTCGTCGAACATGAAAACTTTAACATACCGTTCTTGTAACGCATATTACTATTACGATTTAAAAAAATTATATATATATATATATATATCTATATATACATTTTTTTTTTCAGAATTCAAAATGATGGTAGTTCACTGTGCAGTGATGAAGCTTTTCTCTCATAACTTAAAAACTGTCCAACATTCTGTGATGCAATATTTTGTGTGTGTTTATATATTTTTTATTTAATTGGGTTATTTTATGACGCTGTATCAACATCTCAGGTTATTTAGCGTCTGAATGAAATTAAGGTGATAATGCTGGTGAAATGTATCCGGGGTCCAGAACCGAAAGTTATCCAGCATTTGCTCGTATTGGGTTGAGGGAAAAACCCGGAAAAGACCTCCACCAGGTAACTTGCCCCCACCGGGATTCGAACCCGGGCCATCAGGTTTCGCGGCCAGACGCGCTGACCGTTATTCCACAGTGGGCGTATTTATACATGTCATATTTACAATATGATGCAGAATCACTTTTCTACCTTTGATAGTTCGTCTGATGAAAGATAAATTAATTTTAAAATGTTCAAATATCAGTATTTTCTTCTAACACAAAATTATATATATATATATATATATATATATATATATATATATATAAAGGAATGTAGTTGGAAGAGCATGATATTGTAAACACGAGTTTCAACAATAAAATAAAATAGAACATGGAAAAGTTAACAAGTTTACGAGTTGTGAGGGAAACGCTTCACCACTACACAGTGAACTGCCACCATTTTGAATTTTGAACAAAATATATAAATAATTTTTTTAAATCGCAAAAGTGTATTTTTTTCATATAGCAGAAGTACAGTGTTTTACACATGCCAATTTTCATTATTGTACAAGATACAGTAATGGAAAAAAAACGCTGTAAGCTGTACCTAAGCCCTTAAAAACGAACACAGTGACATGAATAAAATTAATTTACATACACTTGTTACAGAAAAATTAAAAACTACATAGCCTAAACCGTAAATTTCATGTAACACTGTTATTTATACACTTGTCCACACCTGTGGAGTAACGGTCAGCGCGTCTGGCCGCGAAACCAGGTGGCCCGAGTTCGAATCCCGGTCGGGGCAAGTTACCTGGTTGAGGTTTTTTCCGGGGTTTTCCCTCAACCCAATACGAGCAAATGCTGGGTAACTTTCGGTGCTGGACCCCGGACTCATTTCACCGGCATTATCACCTTCATTTCATTCAGACGCTAAATAACCTAGATGTTGATACAGCGTCGTAAAATAACCCAATAAAATAAAATTTATACACTTATCCCACGGACAGAATGTGTTACGTTTGGATGCATAGTAAACAAACATACAGTGCGCACAGGTTGTCTTTCATTGGAGGTCACTTGCTGTTAGTCTATCATTCAGAATTGTGTACAATGGAGCGTCGTAAGGAGCTCAGTTCCCATATAAAGGAAGTTATTGTTCGCCTGGCTCTGAAAGGCTATTCCTATAGAAACATACTTAAAGCAGTGCATAAAACACATTATACAGTACAACACATTGTAGAAAGATTTTGAAATCATGGAACTTGGAATAACTTGGCAAGAAAATCCAAGCAAAAATTGCTAAATGCACGTGACGAGAGATTCATAGTTAATCAAGTTGTCAAGAATAAGTGTTCCACAAATTAGAGTCATGATTGAAGAGTCTTCAAACACGAAGATCAGTAATCAAACTATACGGCGCGTGTTGTGGAAAAATGGTTGCCGTGGCACAAGACCAAGAAAGGGGCCGTACATTAGTGAGACAAATCAATCTCGAAGATTGGACTTCGATAAAGAACATGTTGGTAAGGATGAGGAATTTTGGAACAGGGTGATTTGGTCAAATGAGATGGAGATAAATCTTTATGGTTCCGATGGCATTCATAGGATATGGAGAAAGCGCAACATAGATAACGACAGAAACAACACATTACCTGACAGTGAAACACGGAATGGATGCATACTATTGTAGGGATGTATGTCTGCAAATGGTGCGGGGAATATTGAGTTCAAAGATGTGATTATGAATATGTATGTGTACAATAACATTTTAAGGTGAAATGTTAGGCAGAGTGCACAAAAATGGAGATCCCACTTGTGAATATATTTCAACAAGACAATGACAGTAAACATACCGCTCAAATCAATAAGGACTGACTCATATGGAACACATCCAAAAAACTGCGAACATCTCCTCAATCACCAGACTTAAACCCATCGAACATTTGCTGATGATTTTGAAAAGGAGTGTGAGAAAGCAGAAGTGTAAAACCACAAGAGGATTTCAAACTTATAGTGAGAGAAAAATGGGATAAAATCAAACCTGAACAGTGTATAAACTTGGTGAAAAGAATGAGAAAGAGATGCCAAGCAGTAATAAAGTCTAAAGGTTATGCTACAAGACAATTCTTTTTCAAAAGTGGAAATAATCAAAGTGTACAAACAAGACTGTTACATAGAAATTGAATATGTTTTTGTTTATTTTGTTTTGTTTAATGTATTGAGAAATTTACATTTAATTTTTGACTTCAACATATTTCAAAGTCCATATGTAATAGATCTCTCATTTGAAAAGAAATTAAAGTAGGCTACATATTTTCATGCGATAAATTAGCGTTTTATTTGGAAAACAGAACTGTACAAACAACACTGTTATATATTGTATATGAGAGCCTAGTATTAAATAAGAACAATAGTCATTTTTATTATTTGTCAGCACAGACATATTTTTGCTTCATTATGTTAACTTCTAGTATAAGTAAAACAATTTTTGTGTCATATTGGTAACTTTATAAACAAAATAATTAGTTTAAAAAACTTTAAAACATACTTAAAAATTACATTGTCCATTTAAAAAACTACATTGACTTTTGTCCGTTTTTTAAACAAACAAAGATACAAGGTCCATACGATCCATGTATCTTAATGTTGTCTTTCATCGGATTTCTCCCACCCCGAACTTTACTACCGTTCACAATTCCTTCATTAGGCAGTGTCTTCTCAGCCTATGACCCAGTCAATTCGTCACCTATGTACTCGTATATACAGATGAAGCTTAAGTAATATTATTAATTTCAAGAGGTTATTCTTTGAAACAAGAATGTTTAATACAATTTTGACCGTTTTTTGCTTCCTTTTCGAGAAAAAAAATAGTTTTATGTTAAACATTTCATAGCGTGTTTCCAGGAAAGCCTTTGATTTAATTCCCAATATGATCAGTCAATTTAATAGTGCAGTGTATTATGATAATAAATCATTGAAAGAATTTTAGTTTTGTCCATCAGATGTGCAGAAATTTGATCCCAACAAATGTAACATTTTAAAATTCCTTTGCAGAACAAAAAGTTATATTTGTGGGGATCAAATTTCTGCACATTTAAAGACAAAACTAGAATTCTTCTAATAATTTATTATCATAATACGCTGCTCTCTTAAGGTGACTGAGCATATTGGTAATTAAATAAATGGCTTTCACAAAATAGGCTATGAATGTTTCACATAAAACAATTTTTAGTCCCGCGCCGTGGTCTAAGGCATCCTGCCTAGGACTCGCGTTACGGAATGCGCGCTGGTCCTCATGAAGGAAAAGAAATTTTCTCATGAAATTTCGGCCAGTGTATGGGATCGGTGCCCACCCAGCATCGTGATGCACTTGGGGAGCTACGATAGGTAGCGAAATCCGGCTGCGAAAGACAGCTATAACGGCTGGGAGATCATCGTGCTAACCACACGATACCTCCATTTTGGTTGGATGGTCGTCCACCTCTGCTTCGGCATGTGGCGTGAGACCAGCAGCCGGCTGGTCGGTCTAGGCCCTTCACGGGCTGTAGCGCCACGGATTATTATAAAACAATTTTTGTCTTGAAAGCAAAGCAAAAACGAGGAAAATTATATTAAACTGTTTTGTTTGAAATACCGGTATAACAAAGAATAATCCTCTGAAACTAATGACATTACTTACAGTTCAACCTGTGTGTGTGTGTGTATATATATTTGCATAATTAAAACACACGTTTCTGTTAATATGTTTATCAAATTACTGGATAAAAATGTTTACAACATCATCATCATCTTCCTAACAAGTATTAGGTCATGTGGCCTGTTACGGTCTCAAACTAGAATTTTCAGTCCATCTCTTCTTTGGACGGCCTAGAGATCTTTTGCCATATGGATGGTAATGAAACAGTGCTTTTGGAATTCTGCATCGATTCATTCGTTCGAGGTGACCCTTCCACTGAAGTTGATATTTGCTGATGAACTGTATAATGGGTTCTGTGTGAAGTTCTTGCATTATGTCCTCATTTTTTTTATGATCCCAGCGAGTATATCCAGCTGTTGCTCTCATAAACCTCATCTCACTTGCTGTTATTCTACTGACATCTTTATTCTTCACAGTCCACGCTTCGCTACCATAGCTTAATACTGGCTAAGGTTGTATACAAGCCTATTCTTGTGTGTCTTTGTACTAGTGAAGGTTTCATGATTTTATTAATGATCCCCATTGTTTTATTATATTTACATATTTTTTCAGCAATATCTACTTCACTACCTTTTATCAACCCTAAAAATGTTGACATAAAGTATGAAATGAGATTTTCTTAATTGAAGGCAATATAATAAATTCTTAATTAAAGAGATGAAATTCATTAGATTCAGTGACAATTAATAATATCCGCAATTAAATACCGTATTGTCGTAAAATTATTAACAATTTATTGCTGTTAATCACAGAACTGTCAAGAGTCGAACCCTTGGCCCCCTCGATCGTGCAAGGCTCCCGCGACCCACTGGTTCCCGTCTGCCCTCAAATCAGGGCTAGGATGTTTAATTGAGCGCATCCTTCGCACCCTTTCTGTCTCTTATCATTTTCTTAAACTTTGACACATAATATTCGCCGCACATATAAAAAGTCAATCCCTCGAAGCAACCCCCGGGAGACCCAACCCCTCTTTGCTTTTATTCGAGCTCTTTTGTTCAGTGTAATCCCTGATTCACTTAAGCTGTCACATGTTACCCTCCTACCCCCCTCGTGGATCGTATATACATAATGGAAGTTAAAAGGGGGAAGAAAATAAAGAGAGACCTGAAGATAATATATATTGAAATAGAGAGAGAAAAAGAGAGACGCAGGGAATTTAAATTTAGAATATAAAAATGACATGCGAAGAGATTCTTTCCAATTTGTTAAAAGCGTGTTCGATACCCGATGCCCCGGGGGCATGCTGCTGAAAATTAAATCACAGTGCGACGCGAGCGCACCTGGCGGACATACTCGGAAACAAATCATGCGCTCAAAAAGCGAGATGTAATTACCTTGCAGCCGGGCCTCGCTTCGCTCATAGTTCCTTTTTCTTCAATTCCTTTTATCAAGCAACGTCGAGTGGATGCTTTGCTTGCCTGCAAATCCGGCTGAAGGCTTTTTAAGGGTCTTGCCTGATGTTCGTATCTGAATGTCTTCACTTCGCTCTAAACGAATACACAGTAAGGCTCCCGTCAGCCCGAAGATATAGAACATCGCAATGGTAATTGGGAAACATCTATGACCTAGAAGGGATTCGATCCCACAGTCACAGCTTCCACGCAACGCTAAAATTATGCCTGGGCACCGGGAGCGAATCCAAACTCTAAACGGGGATACTTAATATTTATCCCCCACGGTATCAACGCTGCGCGGTGTTCGGCGGGGAAGAAAGGGGTTGAAGAGAAGTCATATGGCTCCTTGTGAGAGAGTAGAATCCGCTCTTGGTGCCCAGCCCTGTCTTAGACAATGCACTTCCTATGGCTTCCTACCGATGGAAAATTGGTTTCTTGGAGCAACAGTAACAAATATAAATGATACTCGGGAGGAAATTAAACGCAGAATAAATATCGCAGAGAACAATCCCCTGAATAATAATAATAATAATAATAATAATAATAATAATAATAATAATAATAATAATAAATAATAATATTGTATTAACAAAAGCTATGTATTGTGGGTCCCTATCACAACGGCATGGCGCGTCCTCGGGTTGAGGATCGAGGAGACGGCCTCCAGATATGGAGGGTAGCTGTGAATATATTGAATAAGCAGTCGCGGACAGCCGATGAGGGGTGGTCCTCCAGCTTGGGGGTTGGGCGAAGGGCTAACAACCCATCACCGTTAAAAACAGCTTGTTACGAATCCTTCAAATAAGCCTCGGAATGGAACTGATTCTCTGGCACGACCACAACAAAGGAATAAGGTTTTGAGATTTGGTACTTGGAATGTTACAAGTCTATATAACGCACTGTATTCTTCACCTGACATAATTAGGAACATTAAATCCAGACGTTTGACATGGGCAGGGCATGTAGCACGTATGGGCGAATCCAGAAATGTATATAGAGTGTTAGTTGGGAGGCCGGAGGGAAAAAGACCTTTAGGGAGGCCGAGACGTAGATGGGAAGATAATATTAAAACGGATTTGAGGGGGGTGGTATATGATGATAGAGAATGGATTAATCTTGCTCAGGATAGGGACCAATGGCGGGCTTATGTGAGGGCGGCAATGAACCTCCGGGTTCCTTAAAAGCCAGTAAGTAAGTAAGTAAGTATTAACAAAAGCCGCCCTAAATAAGGGTTCGATAGATCGGCCTACTAATCAATTCATAAAGAATAATCATTAAAAACAATTGTGTGACAATTTGAAAGAAAAAAAATATTAAGATAAATGATAAGAAAACATAGGAAATCATTTACAATAATAGTTTCTTGGATACAAATGATTACTAATTATAGCTAAGGATGATTTTAACACATGAGATCCTATCGCATCAATCGTTGCACCTGAAATTTCAAATTGTTTAAGTTGATTTAAAGTTTTTCCGTGGGATCGTGCCACGGGCACCGAGCACGATCCCAAAAACTGTCCAATGTGTGATGTGGTATTGTGCTCCAAGATGCTGACAACAAGGCTCATATATGACTTGTTTTTCACGACACACCTCTTGTGGCTGTTGCTCATGCATCTCGAAACGGATTGTGGGATCAAGAATGACACCCTTATCCTTCTAAATTAATTACATTATTTACGATTCACCCTCTATATATAACATATATATTTGCATAGGCTTAAAACACACGTTTTTGTTAATGTGTTTGTCAAAATACTGAATAAAAATGTTTACATAAGGTATGAAATGAGATTTTCTTAATTCAAGGCAATATAATAAATACTTAATTAAAAAGATGACATTCAAATTCACTATATTCAGTGGCAATTAATAACATCAGCAATTAAGTATCGTCATAAAATTATTAATAATGATTTACTTTGCTGTCCTATGTTCAGTAGCTTTTTCATTTTCCTATTTTAGAAAGCTACAGCAAAGTCCTGAACCACATCTAGCTAACACGAATTTTAACTGATTGTTAAGTGTTTTTAATACTGTTACATTTTAATACTATGCACATTTTAATATTTTAATAAGTTATAGTTCATAGTGAGAGTCAAAAGTTTTTGAGTAGTGGAAAGTTTTTGAAATGACAATGCAGTGAGTGACGTGTAACTGAAATGTGTGTGGTGAAATATTATCTGTGCTAAAATGTACTTGCGCATGCATAGATATAAGTTTAAAATCTTATTAATGTATTTAGATCTACTACCGAATGTGACAGACTTGGAGACAAGAGTAGGCCTGCTTGTAAGTGAAAAATTTTAAGTTGATGTGTAATAATTAAGTTATTGTGTAATTAATTAACTTGATATACTATAATTATGCAGTTAACGTGTAATAATTAATTTAATATTCAATCAAGTTTCACATGTAATTAATTAAGTTAACATGTCCTACATTAGGTTGACATTAAATCAATTTAGTTGACACTAGTTTACATGTGATGAACTGCACTCTTGTGGATTTTAGCATCAAACTGTTATTTTAGGTTGTAACGGCAGTGTTAGGTACGAATTAAGCTTATTTTAAATTACGTTTACTTTAATTTAAGATGCTATCCTTACTTAGGACGCTTCTTTAAATTTAGATTTTCATATCCGATTATTATTATTATTATTATTATTATTATTATTATTATTATTATTATTATTATTATTATCATTATTATTATGAACTGTAATTATGTTATGAGTGTAATTAGTTATCACTTCCACCGGGTGTTTTTCCAGTTTCAATGGGAATAAATACAATAATACTCGGTATCATTCTTAACTTCCAGTGCGTACAAATTCAGGCTTTAGTCTTTACGAATAGGAGACTAAGGAGCAGTGAGATTTTATATTTTCTACTAAACTCCTCGTAAATAATTATCATGACGATATCTGTTAGCAAGCGCTGAGAAAAAATATCAGTGAGATTTAACATAGGTCACTGCCTTTGTTAATAAAATTAATCGTGACCAAAACAATGTTTTAAAAGTAGTAACTCTACTACATAACTTTACATTTTATCCGAAGGAAGCAGTATTTAGGATTTTTTCACTTAAATTAATTTCCTATATTAGGATCGATCAAATGTAACTTAGGCAAGTTCGGTTACTTCTAACCACGGACGTAGTTGATTTCTCTAATAATTACGTTACCTACATGCAACTATATTAAAACAGCATGGGGAAAGAACAACTACAGGCTTGGTTTATTGAATAATTATAATAGTAGCAATAATAATGTGTCATCCATCGTGGGGTTTGTGGATCGAGCCTCGTGTGGAGCAGCATCCGCTGTGGTAATTGTTGCGGACAAGAAGCAGTGAATCCTATTTCCTGCTTCGATTGATGGACGCAAATTGGAAAGAGGGAAAGAGAGGGAGAAGAGGTTTAAAAATGTAAAGTAAATAGAGGAATGGAATAGAAGAGAGTGATGGGCCGAAAATGAGACAGGGGGAAAAATACACGATGGTGAAATGAGTGCGACGGGGGGGGGGGAGGGGAGAAGAGAACTACAGCGCCACACCCTGTGCGATCACAGGGAAGGGATTACCTGAGTGCGAGGTGGAAATGATGAATTTGACAAGATGTCGGAGCACCCAATAAAAAAGACACTGGCGAATAAAAAAGTTACATCAAGTGAGAGCTTCCCTTCCAGCGATCTGACATTGCACCTGTTACAATAACCACCCCGCCAATGTTACAACTTGTTCATAACGCATACTGTACAAAGGGACTAGGATTATTCCTTTTCCGGTAGGCCTTATCACTCCGAGATCTCCAGTTCGACTACCGCAATATTAAAAAAGTAAATCTACAGTATCATATTTTTATCAAAATGTTTACTGATAAATATTATCAAGGTATGTAGACATGGACGAAACCTTTCATTACCAAATGAGATAAAGGGACCTATTAAAATGCAAATATATTTAGTTGTACACACATTACAGTTGAAAAAGAATTTGGGTAATTCCTCAACAGTGGGGATAAATCCGCAATAGGGCTTGGCTAATTCCGCAGTAGTAAATAATTCTGAAATACATTATGAAAGTAACATAAAAGGAACAATTTATATGTAACAATGCTCACTTTGTTCACAGCTGTGTACCAAAACACGAAAAACAGCCAACTTTCGATGTTTCACTGTATTGCCGATAGAGGTGTCGACAATATCCTTGATTTTTTTCTATAGCACTGCAGAGGACATGCCTCCTGTTGACAGCTTCTCAAAACTTACGTTCACGCTATTGTAAAGCCGCAGTAAAATCATATGTACTACTGCGGAATTACTCGTACTGCGGAATTAACCGAGTTTCCCCTACTGGAGTTATAGGCCTACTTGAAAATGACAGTGTTGTCTAGTTCTTCCGTTTCTCTGAACAATAAAATGTTCTAATAATATATTTTTCTGTGGTTTAGAAGTTATTTGCAATATTACATAGTTATGAAATACCCTCAAATTAATTTTAATATCAATAGAATGGCTGGAAATAGGACATACTCTGGTTAGGCAAACAAGTTGAAATGAGGATTGTAACTATATGATATTTAAATGGCCAACTGTGTTGAGATATTTTGTGAAAGTCTGGTTATTATTCTCCATTATTGGAACTAAGTTTATTTATTTTTAAGATAAAATAAAATACCCAGAAATGGTAGCTGTTAAGAAGATTATAACTATGCTATTTCAGTAGCAACCACATACACTGTTACCTTTATAAATAAACGTAGAAGAGCTTATTCTATTCTGTGCAGGCCTACATCTTGAGGTTTGTTTTCGCAGAATTTAGAAGTTAATTATTTATGTGATGTGATTTTATCTGCACCATTATGTCAGGAGTGGCACTTAAGTCTTATGCAATACAATAGGAATGAAAAATTACGGAATACAGTCAACTCCGGTTATAGTGAACCTCTGCGGACCAGCATATTTCGTCCATTACATCCGAGTTTCACTAAAAAGTGTCTGTTTTTATACTACTGACGTTGCTATACATACCGTATTAATGCTCGTTTGGGTCAGACCACTTTCAATATCAGTACTAATGTTTGCTGTATCTTCCAACATGCAAAACTTTACGCTTCGACATCCTGATGTTCACAATTCGAAACTTGAAACTAATCTGGCAATGTAGGTAGTAGACACTGACCTATTTTGCACCTCTTCCCACTAGAGGTATGCTACTGTGTACTCGGCCTTGGAATTTCCTCGGTTTCACTTTTACAAAGAAACGGGGGGGAAGGGTTGAGGACCATTATACTGTACTCCTCCTTATATTTACCCTTTGGTCATCACCAGGCTTCGGCCTAGGGACACAGAGTAACCGGTATGAGGTTTAGAGTACACGGAGTATAAATGACGTCATGACCCGTGCGCAGTCACCCGACTGCAACAGCACAGGTGGGTCCGTAATGTGCATTACCGTTGTGTGTATTGCTGCTTGGCTGCGGTACGTGTAACAGGCTTCGGCGTAGGGACACCTGTATGAAGGTTACAACTCACGTTAATATTTCAGTGGTAGACATTTATTGTCTACACTAGGAATGTACTGTATATACTGCATCTGTACAGAGTGAAATACTGTATTTTTGTGCCGTACTGTGACGGACTGTTTACATGTTGAGACACGAAGTAACGGCGCTCTTGATCTCCTACTCCACTCGACCAACAGAACACTATCGTTCGTGCGCTCTGAACTTCATGCGTTTCTGTGCCCAGGACCGAAGCCTGTCATCACTCTACTCCCTTTTACAAAAGAAAACACTTTCTCTTCCCATTACTCTAATAACCTCTATTAAAGGAGTCAGAACTAACCCTTCCTTTATCCCTCACTACATACACTATTCTCTTTAACATGTTTCAAGCTGTCCAGGAAACAGAACAAATTCGTTGTCTTTAGATGAACTTAAGGAGTAGAAGGTTTGAGATTTTGTTCTGAACATATTCTTGGAAGTTTATAGGAGAAATGGTTTCCTAAATTACCATTTTGGCCATTTTAAAATTACATTTTCTTGTGGAAGTTACACTTTTAGATTCACTATAACCAAAGTGAGGGTTCACTATAAACGGAAATATTAAAGTACTTCTTAATGTATGCGGGTCTGGACCAACAATTTAGGTTCACTATAGCGGAATGTTCACTATAACCGAGTTCACTATATCCAGAGCTGACTGTATTTTTTTTCAACGCAGACGCATTTTCTCTTTAGTTTGTCGAACATCTTCATGCACACCATTTAATTTTTGGATTTGAAACAGACAGTAAATGAAAAAATATTTAATTAATCACTTCAATAAAGAAATTAAAGCGCGTGCAATATCATGAGAGCTGCTTTACCTGTTGATCCCTCACTTACTTACTTACTGGCTTTTAAGGAACCCGGAGGTTCATTGCCGCCCTCACATAAGCCCGCCATTGGTCCCTATCCTGAGAAAGATTAATCCAGTCTCTATCATCATATCCCACCTCCCTCAAATCCATTTTAATATTATCTTCCTATCTACGTCTCGGCCTCCCCAAAGGTCTTTTTCCCTCCGGCCTCCCAACTAACACTCTATATGCATTTCTGGATTCCCCCATACGTGCTACATGCCCTGCACATCTCAAACGTCTGGATTTTATGTTCCTAATTATGTCAGGTGAAGTATGCAATGCGTGCAGCTCTGCGTTGTGTAACTTTCTCCATTCTCCTGTAACTTCATTTCTCTTAGCCTCAAATATTTTCCTAAGAACCTTATTCTCAAACACCCTTAATCTCTGTTCCTCTCTCAAAGTGAGAGTCCAAGTTTGATCCCTCACTAAATCATAATATTCCTTATCAACGGCGTAGAAGTAGTGGGAAACTAGTGTACCAGAAAACCATAAGACGAACGTTCTACGGAGTTGGCAACTATGGGTAACCTCTGAAGGTAGCCTCGACACCAGAATATTAAGATAACACACCATAAGAGCAATTAATGGATGAAAACTTGTTTACGCAGATCTTATAAGAATACTCCCGTTTCTCCTGTTATCGTTGTATCATTGTTCGTTACTCGCAAACAAAGTTATCACAATGAAGTACCAACTGCACTGCAGTACAATCTTCCAAAGAATACTATCTTCATAGCGAAAGCTCAACGGAGCAAGTAAGCATAGAACTTCTTGAAGCTGGAACAGACGCTCGAGTATTCGGATGTAGCACCACACAAGCAAGTCATAAATCACTCTCAATTACATTTTACGGTCTGCATGACACCACAAGTTGATTAGCTGGCACTCCAAATCACAAGGAAAAGACGGCTATTTACTCTCTCGTAATTCGACGCGTAACCATGGTAACGAGGCAAATAATACACCGGCAAGTGGAACATAAAATGCAGATACAGTGAAAGAGCTTGATGTATGGGGGGCAGGGAGGGAGATTGATAGTCCTACATTTGGACCGTCATTTGTTCAGGTCGCATTAGAACATCAGTCCTGCATTACCCCCCACCCTCTACGTCGGTGTGTGGGCTTCGATTTCCTCAAACCACCCTCTACAGCAAACTCAAAACCAGCCCTGACCGGACCCCCTCTCTACCCCTCGTTCACTAACCCTTCCGCTCAATAAATTACCAGGCTCCTCCCCCCCCCTCACTTACTCCATTTTTTTCTGTTTTTGTTTTGGAAATAATAAAAAATTGCCGCTGCCACGTACAATGCCGCGGTATTTCTTCCACTCGGGTGAACTGCTACAGTCCTACCAACTGTTCCGCACTTGACCGCATAAGAGACAATCGCCTATGTTGGCAACATTGAATACACATCGGCTGACTTTAATACCTCCGGCAGAGATGAGATTTTCCTCCAGAAACAGTAACAAACACGTTTCCATGGCAACAAATCGGTTGCCCAGGCAGCATGTCGAGATCAGCTGCAAGTTGTGGGGCCCTTCGACTTGATGATAACCGGTACTGAAAGGACTGCAGAGCTCCAAATGTAACCCGTTCCGCCTAATATCTACAGTGCCAGACCCATCTGCAAACCTGCGTCAGACTCTGACATCATAACTTGTAAAATAATAACAATTTTCTTACATTCTTCAAAAGTTATTCAAGTCGCAATTTTATCAACATGTGTAACTACTTAATATCTAATTGCAATAATAATAATAATAATAATAATAATAATAATAATAATAATAATAATAATAATAATAGTAATAATAATGTCATTATTACTGTTATGTGGAATATCCGGTTAAAATTATTATTATTATTATTATTATTATTATTATTATTACTACTACTACTACTATTTAGTGCATGTAGAGCGCTATTTGGTAGATCTGAAGGAAAAAGATCTTTGGTTAGACCGAGACGTAGATGGTAGGATAATATTAAAATGGATTTGAGGGAGGTGGGATATGATGGTAGGGACTGGATTAATCTTGCTCAGAATAGGGACTGATGACGGGCTTATGTGAGGGCGACAATGGACCTCCGGGTTCTCTAAAAGCTATTTGTAAGAAAGTTGTAGGCCTATTTAGTAGATGGATTGCAGTTGAATTATGAACAAACCCGTATACACTTAGATCATTCATATAGGTCTAGAATTTAATTTTGACGAGGGCAGTAAAGGCCGGTATTTTTTAGGGTCTTCTCCTTCAGGGACAGATTTCTTGTATGTGTCATAAACATACGACAGCGATCTTTGGGTTTTACTTTCTTCACTAGGAAGCGATAATAAGAGTTTTTTTCTGCCTTAAGAAATCTCACCTTCGGATTTATATTAACCCAAGAACCTCGAATCCAATTGCGACTATGTCCAATAGACGACAGAGAGACGACTATTATTATTGTTGTTATTATTATTATTATTATTATTATTATTATTATTATTATTATGATTATTAGATTGTTAACAAGAGTAGAATTACTTCTATGGACTTTGCCCTTACGGTTCTTGGGTAAACAGCTTTGAGATTCAATTACATATGTAAATAGACCTAATGCCAAATAAATAGATTATATATGTACTGTACATATAAATAAATACATAAATAAACACAAGTATATTTAGATTAGGGTAAAGAGATAATGTTATGATTGGAATCATGTTTCGACCATAGTATCGAATCTCTTTCCAAAAATTTTGTAGTGTTTTTGAAAACACTGAGCGACTTCAAGGCAACACTTTACCCTTTTCTGCTTCTAATCAACAGTCAATGTTTTATAGATAACTAGTATAGAATAATGTAATTTAGACTTGAACATTTCTGTCAAAAGTTGGAAACTTACGAATCCCCTGTTATTATTATTATTATTATTACTATCTTTATCATTATTATTGATGCAAGATTGTTATGTTGTATGAAAATCAGAACAAAACTGCCTGAAATGAGATTGCCATACATTTGGTTCTAATGATCGCAGCTTTTTGAAAATATTGTGCTGAATAAGGGAACTTTTGGTTATGGAATTAATCTATAATAGTTGTTATTCTACTGTCTTGTAAGAAAGTTAATTTTAATTTTTCTTTTACTAAGAAAGTTAGATTTTTAATTCTAATGGTTGGCATACTAATTTTTTTAGAATCTGTTTAACTTAGGGTCACAACATTTTCATTATATCGGAATTATAAAATAAAATAAAGCCATCTACCCTTAAATAAGGTTGACCATAAGGATCCAGAAAACAAATTATACAATGAAACAATGAAAATACATACAATCAATTTCAAAAGAAAGTTAAAGTGAATCATATTACTTGAAATATACAATAGTCTTAATGATTAAGTTATTTTAAAATATCTAAAAATAGTTCCTGGTGTTCATTTCTCTAGAGGGAAAATGCAATTTTTTTAACGACAAATATTCACTTGGGCCCTAGTACACAAATAATGGACATATTAAAAAAGATATTGTATGATTTTACTTTAGCATCCTTTGAAAATAAGTGGTTGAAATTTCATTACCATCAGGACTTTAGGAAATGAATAAAATGCAAAATGTAATAATAATCTAAAAATAACTTCAAAATTTAAAAATTAATTTCCAGCTTACAACGTAATAGACAACAATCATTCTGGGTTAATTCAGTGGCCAAAAATTCCCTTGTTCAGCACGAAATTTAGGTTCAAATATATGACAATCTGATTTCAGGCATTTTTTTTTCAAAATATTCATGCAACATAACAATAATCTTTCATTAAACATTTATAAGTAACTGAGAGTTTTCACTGTTCATAATTGTTTGTTCTAAAGCAATATTAGACAAATGTTAGTAGCGGAACACATAAATGATTTGGCTATCATGGGCACCCCTTAAGGCAAGAGAGATCAAACAAAACACAATGAAGAAACACGTAATCCCTAAGAGAGATAAATTTCCACTCTTCCGACGGAGAACAAACTCGGGTCCGTTGGATTTGCAGCCGAAATTTTTAGCAATTAAGCCGGGATGATTACAGAGTAGTAAACAGTGAAGTGTGAGGGATGAGGAATACGTGACAAGGGTTGAATTTTTAAACTCTTGCCACTTCTAAAGCAAATGTAATATGTTGGAATTAATGGCTTCACGCTGTTGAGTCGCAGGCAGTCTTTCTTGTCTGCTTCGCCAAGCACAGACGTGCTGGCTCACTCGAAAAGTAGCGTATTAGGAGCGTCTTTCTTTTGGATATTTCCTCGTCTCCGCTAAGTGGAGACAAGAGTTTTGTCTTGTAATCAGACTCAATCTCGTATTCCGCGCTCATCTCTAACCGCTCCCTCTTATTTCGTATTAATTAATATGTAATTCAGTCACTTCATGATATTCCGAGACTTGCACTGTAACTACGGCTATACACAGTAAGTGCCTAAACATAACATTAATTTATAACCCGATCGAATTTGTGCAGTGTCGACCAGTTAGCAGGAATAGTCTATTGTAACCACTGGCTGCAAATATCTTCCGGACTGTGTTACTCTCCTTCTGAAATGAGGGTACTCGTAAGGCTAAACTCTTTACCTAATTACAGGATGGGAGATAAGAATAATAATAATAATAAGAGGAGCATTTAACTCTTACAATGAAAGGCATATCACCATGCCAAACTGACAATTTTAACCATATTAATACCCATTACTAGGGCTAGGATTTTGATGAAATTGCATCTTTTTTCTAGTAAGCCAGAAACATTGCTGCTTTAGTATTTATATGTTATGGCTAAAACTGAGTGTTTTAAAACATATTTGTTACGGAATTTTTTTGCATTTTTTACTACTTACAACTCATAAGAGCATTTTTTGTTTTATTCGGTCATTTTTGGGGTATTTTCATTTAATTTTGGCCATAACTTCCCATTATTAACGTAATATATTATTTATTTCCTCCGATATTTTCTCTACTTATTTTTTCAATTAATACCCATTATATTGTATATTATTTTAATAATTTTCCTACACAAATATTGTCATTTTAACGTAGTACACCCCCACGTAATGGATCAGTCCAACCACCCCTTCAATATAGACTCCTCTATACCTGCTAAGAGTGGCCTTGTGGTAGACTACATGGAACAACATCAGGTAAAATAATTAAAGTGTACTACTTAGAAAAAAATTATGTAAAATTAAATAAACTTGAATATTGGTACTAGAATTTAATTTAATTGCTATTCTGAATATTAATATTCCTACTTAGCCAATTATGTAAGATCGATTTTTAGGGCATTTTTGAAAGTTTTTTAGTTCATAAATGCATTGCTTTTAAGACATTTTCTCATGATTTATAGGTCATTACAATCTTAGCCCTACCCATTACTTACAGAATTTTCCAGTTTTACATTATTATTATTATTATTATTATTATTATTATTATTATTATTATTGTTATTATCATTATCAATTCCGATGTTTAAATTTACAATAAGCATTAACAGAATTTCTTGCCTTCACCCAATCTATTTCAACATACATTGAAATTGGCGATACTAAATTACTTATTTGGCGATAGTTTTTTGGAACAGAAAATTGTAACCCAATATTTCACTAGTACATTTACTTGTAGCGATTCATATGTTATGTTGCAATGTTAACATTTTTAATAGGCTATATTTAATATTTATATCCCTTTTTGCTTATTAAATAATTCTTGATGAATGATTCAATCATTAATATAATTATTATGTTATTTATTTATATTTTCTGTACTTACTTACTTACTGGCTTTTAAGGAACCCGGGGGTTCATTGCCGCCCTCACATAAGCCCGCCATAGGTCCCTATCCTGAGCAAGATTAATCCAATCTATTTATATTTTCTAGTCCCGCGCCGTGGCGTCGTGGTCTAAGGCATCCTGCCTAGGACTCGCGTTACGGAATGCCCGCTGGTTCGAGTCATCATGGGGAAAGTAATTTTCTCATGAAATTTCGGCCAGTGTATGGGACCGGTGCCCACCCAGCATCGTGATGTACTTGGGGAGACGATAGGTAGCGAAATCCGGTTGCGAATGCCAGCTATAACGGCTGGGGGGGATCATCGTGCTAATCACACGGTACCTCCATTCTGGTTGGATGATCGTTCACTTCTGCTTCGGCATGTGGGCGTGAGGCCAGCAGCCGGCTGGTCGGTCTAGGCCCTTCACGGGCTGTAGCGCCACAGATTATTATTATTATTATTATTATTATTATTATTATTATTATTATTATTATTATTATTATTATTACTATTATTATCATTTATATTTTCTATATCGGGTTTATTTTGTTGGGGCAATTTAAGTTATTTATTTGGTTGTGATGTGATATATTTTGGTTCAGATTTATTAAGATTACTGTGTTTTGTATGTACCACTTACATATTAATCCACTGTAGGTGAGGGGGGGGAGCAACTTACTACTAAGGTCTGTTTTCCAAAGCACGTACGGTCAAAAGACTCGTACACTGGATTTAAGGGTAAATTCTGTAAGTGTAATACATATGTATGTGTCACTGTTGAATAAATCCACATCTACATTTTGCAGAGCACACCACTGGCCTGACATTCGTGAAGAATTATGATGATGGGGATGAAGCTACTTATGTTAGCTAGCTCAGCTACCCAGACCTAGACCCTGAGGAAGGCGATATGTCTGAGCTATATTCCAAGCAGCACGTAACCTTCCTCCTGCGAATCCTTTTCAATCCTGCCAACTCACAGACATTAAATGACCTCCGCAGCCTGTAAATATCGCAGCGTAGAATCCGGCGTGCGCGCTGTGCCGATCGTTCTGTATTTATTTTACACTCAGAACAAACAGGGGGAGGAAGGGATGATGAATGAAATATGAGGTCGGCCTCTTTGTCTTGTCGCTTTGTTTTCTTAACAGAAACGAATTGGACTCCGGTAAAAAAAAAGGACGAAGAACCATAAAAGGTGAACTCGCGGGGAAAGAAAAAAAGAGCAAGGAGAAGAAAGAGCAGCTTCCAGTTTGACATGTTCGATTCTTGGACAGCCTCAAACAAAATGAACATGGAGGTAGAAGGCGCTCTTTGTACCGTGGCCGCAGGCTCTTTGTTCGATTCCCGATGGGGATTTCCAGCTACTTCAAGTACTTTGCTTTCTATCCAATCAAGCTCCGGAGTGAGGGTCACGTTACCTTGGAGATATTAGACCGAGTAAATTGAATGAAGGGAATGTGAAATGTAACAAAGAAAGAATGTTCATTAACTAAAGTAATTCAAGTGAGACAAAGTACAATCTTGTTCCTACTTTTCATTAAACGAAATAGCTAACGTCTTCAGCTTTTACAGATAGAAAGCGTGGATGTTTTTAAGGGTGCGATGAAGTGAAATAACTGCATTTTTTTACGAAAAATATCATCTTTCGCTTCCTCTTAAAATACCTCGATGCTTACAGACGCTGCTAGGAAAATATCAGAGACTTGCGCCTCCTTAGAAGACTTGTTTCGGCAGCCATTTTTAAAGGTGCACACGATTTATATCTTCTGCTAAACTCCATTTCTATCGGTTTTCAGCTTTTGAATTTTTGTCCATGTCCAAAATCTATCTTCCTCCACAGATTTTGAGCTAGCTGTATGAAATGTTTTAATTTTTCTCCACGCATTCCTCAATTTATGCTGTATGAAACAAGGCACTAGAATTTTAAAAGAATTTAATAGAAATAATTTGCACTGTTACGGAAATTATTATTATTGCATTTGAACTACAATAATGTGTTATCCTTTTAGACAAAACTAATTAGTGCCCTTAAAATACTAACTAATATTAATCACGTATGCTGAACGCAATGGTAAAATTGACGCTTTTAAAAATAATTTTTATATGAGGAGATGAAAAAGTTGAAGATAATTTTTTTAAATACTTTTAAAAATGTAGAACGTATTTAGTAACGGAACTGAAAATTTGTATGTGTACTATTTATATGCCAAATAATATGTGCAAAAATGAAAACTGTAATGCTGTATCTTTAAATTTTCAAATTTAACTCTGTTGTAGTTATGTCACAATATGTTAATGCTGGGAGACTTTACTTCACAATTGGTAGAAGAATAAAATTGAAGCTTTTTAAAAATAATTTTTATATGATGAGATGAAAAAATTGAAATTAATTTTTTTAAACACGTTTAAAAAGGTAGAACAAAATATTTATCAACGGAACTGAAAATTTGTATATGTAGTCTACTATTTATATGTTAAATAATGTGTGTGCAAAAAAGAAAACTGTAATGCTATAGGCCTATTTTAAAATTTTCAAATTTAACTCTGTTGTAGTCATGTCACAATATGTTAATGCTGGGAGACATTACTCCACAATTGGTAGAAGAATGAATTTTTTTTGCCTCTTTGTATATTTGTTCTATTATTTTGTTTTTTATTACATAGCTAATGAATTGCTGTAAAATCACGTAAGCATATTTAAACTTTATTTGGAAGACTCTAAATTGGAGTTGCTGTATACAGTATTTTTGAGGGGATTCAAAGGGACAAAATATATTGTATCTTACATAAAATATGACAAAATTCCATTTCAGCACATTTATTTTTTTTTATTTAGAATTTATTCTTGTTTTCCTTTTCATTTCTTTCTGAGTGGTAACAGGTCCACTTATCATCCTTTTTTCTGTTCTTTGCTCTAGTAAAAGGTGCTTTCTTGTTTTGGAACACGGAGGTCTTTATCAGAATTAGGCCTACAGTATTATTTTTTTTCATTTGCAACTGCATATATTAAATAGTTTGTTTGCTCCTTCTTTGAATTTTGCAATGTTGTCATTTTAGTTGTCACTATGTCGTTTCTTACAAGGCTTCATTAAGTTTGTGTATTGATCATGGTAAGCACGAATCAGTTGTAATATTCTTGTATGACTGACTTTCGGAATTAATGTCTTTACCTGGATTTCCTTAGTTTTGATAGCAGCTCTTTCTGAAAACTGTCCAACAGTAGATTCTTTCGATTTGAAGTCAGATTTTAGTTCATTTTTTATCCATAGATAATATTTCATTACGTCATGATAGATAGGTAATTGTAATGGGTTCAGCCCCTCTGGCATTGCGAATAAAGGGCAGAAGATCAGATTTCTTGTATAATAGGGTAAACATTGGTAATTTCGTGGCAGTGGTTATTTCGTGATACTTTTTCTTTGCTCTTTTGTGAACTAACCAATGGTGTTACGAGATCCAAATTTCCGCCAAGGGATTGCATATGTTGTCCAGTTTCCAGAAACATACAGCTAAGCTTTGTGTGACTATTGTAGTTGCTTCAGTGAGCTTTTATGTTTGGAGAGAGCAAGTTTGCGTCGACTTCTCAGGCATACAAATTTTGTGGATGTTTGTAATTACATTACAGGCTTATTACTAAAGGTAAGCATATGATATTTGGTACAAAGATTTATTGTATCTTCATGAAATTTTAGGAAATGTTTTTGGAATTTTAGATACATCTGTAGTCGCCATATAGGCTTAGCTTTACTAATAGAAATCTTAGCTGTTTGAGGCGAAATTTTGTTAAGCATTAAGTGTTACAATTTTTAAAATAGTATAAAATGTATTACAATAGGAATTTTAGAAATCTAAAGGCAAGATGTGATAACAAAAAAGAAAACGGAGACGCAATGGGTTCAGTGTGGCTTCTGTTTGATTTGTTATCATGCTAAGTGTCAATGATAAGTGCTAGATGACTTGCAAGAATTGTGACAGGAGATGGAACATGGCTCCACCATTTTGGAGACAGAGACAGACAATGGAGTGGCATCATGCAAATTCACCAAAGAAATAGAAATTCAAAAGTACACCTTCGGCAGGAAACGTTATGGCTACTGTGTTTTTCGATTCAGAAGGACTCTTGCTTGTGAACATCATGCCACACGGAACCACCATTAATTCTGACGGGTATGTTCCAACTCTGAAGAAACTTCAAGTTCGACTGAGTCGTGTTCGACGACATCGGGAGAAGCAGGATGTTCTGCTATTGCACGACAACGCACTGCCATATGTCAGTCACAAGACCACAGACCATATCAGAAAATTCGTATAGACAACACTGAAACATCCGCCTTACAGTCCTGAACTGGCACCGTGCGATTACCATCTCTTTGGTAAACTGAAGGATCCCTTCACGGAACGGGGTTAGAAGATGACTCCCTTGTGCACGCTGCTCAAGACTGGCTCAGACGTGTTGGTCCAGACTTCTACCGTGCTGGTCTACAGGCCCTCGTTCCTAGGTTACGTAAGGCAGTTGAAAGGGACAGGGATTATGTGGAAAAGTGACATTTTGTACCTTAAGGATGCATCTACATTCTGTGAAAATAGCAAAGCTGTAGGATAAAAATATAATTTTTAAACAAACGTTATGCATTACTTTTGGAGTTACCCTAGTAATATAGGCTATAGTAAAGTCCGTAATAAAAGTGTTCACCCCTTTGAGGGCAAAGAAGATCCCTTTTCAATTTCAATTTTTACTTTGATTTCATTCTTATTATGTGTTGATATGTATTGCTATGTTTTCTTGCTATGAATATTAGACGGAATTACTATGTTTGAAGTCTTGTAACAATAAATGAGAATTTCATTTGACTTTAATGAATTTTTCCACAATTCTTCTACCTCTCACGAAATTATCAATGCAATATCACGAAATTACCAAGGTTATCACGAAATAACCAACCTTTCAGCTTAAGTTGTAAAAGTGGTTTTTGGCACATATTCAAGAACGTATCCAATCTTTTATGTCTCCAGATTTGTACAGCAAGTTATCGTCTTTTAGATGAAAAAATCGGAATAAGGATATATTTACACATTTGCATTTTAAATTAGTTTTCATGAAATTATCACGAAATTACCTATGTTTACCCTGTTAGAACTATTCTGATTTAAACACTCTGCAACATAAGAGGTTTCTGTGACACTTCAACATGAAACAACAGGGGACCAAAAATATGCCGAGTCTTTTAAAATGCATTTTTTTTTTTTTTTACATTTTCCTGGTATCCTGTTCAGATTAAATCACTGGAGAATGTTTTCTCGCTAAAAAATTTGAACCTCAAAATTTTGTGAAAATTTAAAAATATAATGCCCTTGGGGCACCTCTAAATATTAATCTAGAGAAAATATATTTTGCATTGTTCTTTATGATATCACCCCACAACGTTTCCCTGGTATTACATTTTGATTACGTAAACTTCATATTTTCACTCCACTCTACTGCACATTGAATGCTTCTATGAACTGAATATATAACAGAATTATAAAAATACCATTATCAATGAGACTGACTAACGGAGATATTTTGAAACGAATGAACAGACACCAGGAAGTGTTATGAAAAGAAGAAGAAAAGTCGCCACCTAGGATAGGACACTTCATGCGCAACACAAAGTACAAATTACTTCAGCTGATAATTGAGGGAGAGATCGATGGCAAGATAGGATAGGATGACAAAAAATGTCATGGCTCTGTAACATGAGACAGTGGATTGGATTCCACAGTGTGGAAAATTTAATACATAGGCCCTACAGCAAGGAATCGATACGAAATGGAAAACGTGGTCGCAAACATTCATTAATGGATATGCAGAGAAAGAAGAAAGGAAGAGTTTTATCGCAATATAGGCCGATATGGACGACAATGTAATAGAATTGTTAAATTTTCTTACTCAATTCTAACTTTGTTATAATTATAATAAGAAAAGAAGACGAATAATGCCTTCGAAAAAACAAACATTGAAATATGAATGTAAATATTTTGTATTGTGAAGGTTTCTGGAATTATCAACCCAATAAGAATCAACTGTGAATGGGTGTCGCCATCATAAAAACCATGCTGCGGGAAGAAATATCACTAGCCATGTTGCGTCATTCTTCACTTGAAACTCAGGTAGACATTATACATGATACTTGTCGAAACAGTCAACTGTACGCCTTTAATTATTTAAAATATCTCTTAGCCTAACCTAAACTAAATCCTGACGCATTCTTAACATTTAGCAATATCGTATTCTCAGATATTTGGTCAGACTTCGTATGTTTGGGAAATATTTTAAGTTGATTGCTTAACGAAAGAGTTGAAGCACTTTGAGGTTGTACGATCGCATAATAAGAAAAAAACTAATACCTTGATGATATATCATGTATTTTCGTTACATAAGATAGATCAAAAGGCAGACATTTTAATTTATTTTTTAATAATATCGTGTCTTGTAAAACTATATCAAACTTTCCAGGCCTGCTACTACGCGCTGAAGCCCATGTGACGAACGGCCTTCAGGAAAATGCTTCGTAATAAGCGACGTTTTTTTCGCTTCCGATACAAATCCATCTTCATCTGTGGAGCCACTTGACAGCTGTGCTCAAGTAACTGAGACAAATAGCAGCTCTCCTCCTTTGAGAATTATAAAAAAAGTTATTGCAACAATCGCGCAGACCAAAAGGGTCTCCACTTCGTATTTAGGAGGTCAGGATAGATTGTCTTTGTAAAAGTGTGATTACTAGGGCTAGGATTTTGATGAAATTGCATCTTTTTTTCTAGTAAGCCAGAAACATAACTGCTTTAGTATTTATGTGTTATGTGGTAAACTGAGTGTTATAAGACATATTTGTTAGGGAATTTTTTTGCATTTTTTGCCTGTTTCAACTCGTAAAAGCATCTTTTGTTTTATTCGGTCATTTTTTAGGCATTTTCATTTGATTTTGGCCATAAATCCCCATTATTAATGTAAAATAATGTCTATTTTGTTTGATATTTTCTTTACATATTTTGTCCATTAATATTCATTATTTTATATAATATTGTAATCGTTTTTCTACACAAATATTGCCATTTTAACGTAGTACACCCCATGTAATGGATCATTCCAACCACCCCTTTAATATAGACTCCTCTATACCTGCTAATTCCGGATAAGAGTGACCTTGTGGTAGACTACACGTAAACTAAAAGTAAAGTAAATCCATGGTCCTACGGTCCATGAAGGACCAAGACCGACCAGCCGACTGCTGACCTCACGTCCACATGCCGACGCAGAGATGAACGATCATACATGGAAACTACATCAGGTAAAATAATTAATTAAAGTGTACTACTTAGAAAAAATTATGTAAAATTTAACTTAATTACTAGTCTAAATATTAAGTAATACAAAACCTCTTTTCCTACTAAGGCAATTATGTAAGATCAATTTTTAGGGCATTTTTGAAAGATTTTTCGGTCATAAATGCATTGTTTTTAGGACTTTTTTCATGATTTATAGGTCATCAAAATCCTAGTCCTAGTGATAACATTCCTCCACTTAAAAGGTTTAAATCAATTCGTGTATTACACCTAGCCAGACGGTATCTTTGGATTTACTGTCAGTTATTAATTTGTTGAATCTTCCCATTTGCTGCTCCTAAAATGTATACATGTTAGTTTTTAATCTGTTTCTATTTTCTCTATTCGTGTATTAAACAGAACTGTCACCTAATGTAAGAATCTTACATTTTAAAGTCAAATTTCCCGCTATTCTTTCGATTTAAGAACTACTGTTAGCTTGTATAGCAAGCATTTTTATCTCCGTTACTTTGTAAAAATTTTTCCAATAACATTACCTTAACATCTTCGTACTTAATCCTAAAACAAACATAGTCTGTTTTTTTCCGATTAACGCTAAATTTTACAGCTTCATACGTATATCACATGCCGAACAATTATATTATATGACAACTATCTCAGAAATATTTAAGCTCTCTATTTTTAAATATAAACACATACGAATTTATTATATATACAGTGGAAGCTCTTAAGTTCGACAGAAAACAAGTTCGACATCCCATAGTTCGACTGCTTACGTAGAATTAGACACGCCCCTATACGGGCACTAAGAAATGGGTTTGCCATTTGAATGGGAATTGGTTCTGTGTCTTGTAGTGATACTTTTGTTAAAGGAAAACAGAATATTTTATTGACTAGGACACCATATTTAATCACTGATTTTAAATTAATGAACTCTTCTTCTATTTGAGAATTGTGCCGTTTGTGAGACGGAACTGTCGAAACCCACTGTGGTACTAGGAGTCTCGGGGCGGGCAGGAAATGCAAGTACAGTACTGTATTCGTTGATGGATAACCGGTAAGAATTTGTATTCATTTCAGCTGCCACACCCACTATCATTATTGGACTGAACTTTTCAATTCTGTTCTATCGAACTTAGGAGAGTCCACTGTATGAATAATTTTCGCTGTCATTAAAATAAAACAATATTTTTGTTTTAAATGTTCTAAAAATATACCGAAAGATCCCTCTTAAACAATGGTCTATCATTGGTTTGCTGTTTGGCAGTAGAGGTTCTATTACAAAATTCACATGGAATTATCTTAAGGATCTTCACATTCCTTTTGATTATGTAATGTCTATTCTTATAAATATTATCAAGGATTCTCTTCAAATATTACATCATCATCTCTATTTCAATTAATTCACTTATATTTTGCCTTCAACAATTAACTTTCTTTTTTCTTTAATGTTTCAAATATCACATTGCATTGTAGGCCTACATGTTTACTATATTCAGGACCCTTGTCACTCAAATTCTTTGAGCTGATGTCTTTAATGAATAAACAAAATATGCAAATTATATTTGTGCGAGATCGTGCGTATTTGCTTGGTTTCCGCACAAAACCAATCCGCGGAAAGTCTAAAATTGCACATTCAGTATTCCCAACCTAACACACATAACAATTTCCCTCTTCTTACCGCTTAAGTGACATATTGATTTTACTGCTTTAGGCTTTTAACATATTATTTTTAGAGACGTTCAATATAGTAATAATTATAAATTGGAAACTTACCACTGCAATTTCACCTAAATTGCACTGTTAATTATTGTTTTAAAATATTTGCAAAAATTAAGTAAACTCTACAACTCCACTAAAGTTATTGCATTCGTGATGCAAGTAACATTAAGGAAGCCGTGAAAAAATCAACAAGATTCCAGATGCCGATGTTATTACTGCAATATGTTATATAAATAATATTGTTAAAATATTAAAATGAAAAATAAATCATTACATAACCTTACCGTTGGTTTTTAAGTTCGCATTTATAGACTGGGGGAAAAAAAAGACAGACGTATATCACGGCCTGCTGGAGTATAGTTAACACAGAAAACATTTTAAAGCAACAATGTTGAAGATAGATATTTTTGTTTTGCTAATTTGCCGTCATTGAACAGAAACCAAGATGGAGATTTCATTGCAACTAATTAGAAATTCCTCTTTCAGGTATGTAATTAACGATCTTCGCACAAAATAATGTACGATACACGAGCGGTATGTTTTCTTTCAATTCTCGGAAATTAAAAAAGCTCAACTACGTTTCGCTTTTTCAAACTTTTCCTCGAACATGAAAACTTCAATATACCGCTCTTGTAACGCATATTACTTTTTCCATTACCATTCAAAATTTAACGACGAAACTCAAGAGCAGCTAATGGAGCGAAACTAACCTCAGACTAAGAAAATTTAATAAGTTCCTAATAGGGTATTCTATATTAATCTGAAAGACAATATTACAACACAATTCGTAACAATAAATATAGCAAAACATTCCTGTGTCAGGACCTTAACTATTTCCAGACAAAACATTAAATAATTGCACCATATTAGAGAATTAATCATACTCGCAGCTTCGCTGCACAGACTGACAGGCAGGCAACTATGACTGCGGCGGAAGAAGCGATTGTAGTCGGCAAACATATTTCCTCCAAGTACATCCGTTTATTAGGCCATTTATTTACATCATTGTTCCATTACTGCCTTATCATCAAGTCACCTGTTCTGAATTACATCCGATATTAATCTACCTTCCCTGCACCCTGCAGTCTGTGATATGTCGGCAACTTCTCCGCCCACTGAGTACTGCAGGTAGTCTAAACAAATTATTGGAGGCGTTTCATACTGCCGCTACAGGGAGGAAAAGCGTTTGGAAAATTAATGTTGTAGCCCCACGAAAGGTAAAAGTAGGGGGGCATGCAAATTAAATTACATAATTTTAACACTAAAGTATATTTTATGCTCACCAGTACAATAACAGTGTAACATTGCATGTGTAAGTTACATCTGCGTGTGCAAGAAACATGTTACGAGAAAACATTTGTTTTGTGGCTAGTGCGTAAGTTAGTCCACAGGGGTACAGTGAAGACTGACATAGTGAGATATCGATCAGTGGATTTTTTCAGACTATTTCTTTCTTGAAATGTGATAATTTTAGAAAGTGCTGATTTACTTAATTTTAAAGACACCTCCACTTTCATTTTATACGCAAATTCGGCGTTCTCAGAATTATACAATCTTTCCTATTTTCTGCCTTCCACTTGGTCTCCGCATTATTATGTTTACAAAATTGGACAGTTAACTAGTAATTGTCATCAAATAGAAGAAATTATTTTAAAATTATGTTTTGTTTAACGACACTCGCAACTGCAGAGATTATATCAGCGTCGCCAGTGTGCCGGGATTTGGTCCCGCAGGAGTTCTTTCACATGCCACTAAATCTAGTGACATGAGCCTGTCGAATTTAAACACACTCAAATGCCATCGACCTGGGCCGGGTTCGGACCCGCAACCTCGGGCACAGAAGGCAAGCGCTATACCGCCTGTGCTACCCGGGGCGACATCAATCAAATAGAAGATCTTCAAAGAAAGAACATATATAAAAAGTTTGCCTATTTTGAGAAACATTAATTTTTAGAACATTTGTCTGATTCTTCTGCAAATTTACAGATACGAGCTATCACTTCTTAACCATCGATATAATTTCAGCTTCGTGACATAATTTGCTTTTGAGATGTGCCACCATTTTCAGATCTAGTGACATATTTTTATATAGTACGAGGGAGAGTAAAAAAGTAACTTTAATAATAATTGTTTTATTAATTGAATATGTACAGTAACACTACAAACACTTAATAACTTTTAACATAGTCCCCACTACATTCAATGAAAGTGTTCCTGTTGTACTGTGTTGAAAAGTGATGAAGTGTTTGTAGTCTTATTGTACATATTCAATAATTAATAAAACAATTATTAGGGTTACTTTCTGACTCTCCCTCATGATATGCAACAATGAGTAAAGAAACACAATAAGACTGATAGGTATGCCTCATACCTTAAAGCAATCCTAACTGAACCATTATAACGCATTAGCAATTACAACAAATTATAAAAATTGTGGCTGCAACTTTCTTTCCGTTTCCGGTTTCAATATTTATAATGATTTTTCCCATGCGTTCACATATACTTCTCCTTAAACGGACTAGAGTCGTTAGATTTACGACGTATAATAGCCCTGTCCCTGATAGGCGACTCAGAGAAATTGAGGGCTATTTCTCGCCCACTAAAAAATTTGGATGTAGCACAATGAGCCCATATAAATGGGCCAAGTGTGCGAGAGATGGTCCCACCCCCCACGCGTAATTCATGTCACACCATTTAACTGCTTTAATTTGTATGCATTAAGGCAGGCTGAGACTTAGGCACTGTTCACAAAATGCATATTATATAAGGATATAATAGGAAATGGTTGTTACATTTTGTTTTCAAATCCGCCGTTATAAGAAAATGGTTACAAAATGTAGCTACTATGTTACGTTATTATGAAAACTATTTACAAATCACATAACTTGTAAGTAATAGTAGAATTTTCTGAAATAATTTTGATATTTCACGTTGTTGTCTAGCGTTAATTGTAACTTAATGCCTATTTCCGTGATATTCCTAATCCCGTGATACTTTTTTTTAATTGAATGTCAGTCAAAACTTTGCCGTACGACCATGTTTGTTGTCATTCGTGATAACTGTTATCGTCAGTTAATTTAATTTCGGTTTTCAAACTAATGTTTTTTGTCATTCGTGATAACAGTATGTTATCCTCAGGTAACTTAATTTCGCTTTTAAAACTAATGTTTTTGTTATTCGTGATAGTAGTTATCCTCAGGTAATTTAATTTCGCTTTTCAAACCAATGTTTTTGTTATTCGTGATAGTAGTTATCCTCAGGTAATTTAATTTCGCTTTTCAAACTAATGTTTTTGTTATTCGTGATAGTAGTTATCCTCAGGTAATTTAATTTCGCTTTTCAAACCAATGTTTTTGTTATTCGTGATAGTAGTTATCCTCAGGTAATTTAATTTCGCTTTTCAAACCAATGTTTTTGTTATTCGTGATAGTAGTTATCCTCAGGTAATTTAATTTCGCTTTTCAAACTAATGTTTTTGTTATTCGTGATAGTAGTTATCCTCAGGTAATTTAATTTCGCTTTTCAAACCAATGTTTTTGTTATTCGTGATAGTAGTTATCCTCAGGTAATTTAATTTCGCTTTTCAAACCAATGTTTTTGTTATTCGTGATAGTAGTTATCCTCAGGTAATTTAATTTCGCTTTTCAAACTAATGTTTTTGTTATTCGTGATAGTAGTTATCCTCAGGTAATTTAATTTCGCTTTTCAAACCAATGTTTTTGTTATTCGTGATAGTAGTTATCCTCAGGTAATTTAATTTCGCTTTTCAAACTAATGTTTTTGTTATTCGTGATAGTAGTTATCCTCAGGTAATTTAATTTCGCTTTTCAAACCAATGTTTTTGTTATTCGTGGTAATAGTTATCCTCAGGTAATTTAATTTCGGTTTTCAAACTAATGTTTTTTTTTTTTCATTCGTGATACCTGTTATCCTCAGATAATTTAATTTTGCTTTTCAAACTAATGTTTTTTGTCATTCGTGATAACAGTTATCCTCAGTTAATTTAATTTCGCTTTTCAAAATAATGTTTTTGTCATTCGTGATAACAGTTATCCTCAGTTAATTTAATTTCGCTTTTCAAAATAATGTTTTTGTTATTCGTGATAATAGTTATCCTCAGATAATTTAATTTCGGTTTTCAAACTAATGTTTTGTCATTCGTGATAACAGTTATCCTAAGTTAATTTAATTTTTCGCTTTTCAAAATAATGTTTTTGTCATTCGTGATAATAGTTGTCCTCAGATAATTTAATTTCACTTTTAAAACTATGTTTTTGTTATTCGTGATAATAGTTATCCTCAGATAATTTAATTTCGCTTTTTAAACTTATGTTTTTTGTCATTTGTTAGGATAGTTAACCTCGAGCAATTTAATTTCGCTCTTTAAACTCATATTTTTGTCATGTGTGATAATAGTTATCCACAGGTATTTAATTTCGCTTCTAAGCTCACGTTTTTTGTCATTCGTGATAACAGTTCCCTCGGTTAATTTAATTTCGCTTTTCAAACTAATAGTTTTTCTCATTCGTGATAATAGTTATCCTTAGGTAATTTTATTTCCCTTTTTATACTCAAGCTTTTTGTCATTCGTGATAATACTTATTCTCAGGTAATTGAATTTTGCTTTTTAAACTTATGTTTTTTTGTCATTAGATAATTACTTTTCAACTTCCAGTCTCGAAATAATTATCATGACAACATATGTTACCCTGAATTAAATTACCGGAAAACTATCACCCTCCTAATATAGAAGTCAATTTTTGATGATCCTATAATAATTTGCCTTGTTATCGTAATTCTTCATGCCAAATTTTATCGAAAGCTTTCTCCATATCTAACATTAATCCCATAAAAATAATTTTTCCTTCAAATATGTCCAATATAACATTAAACAATTCTATGAAGTTGTTGAGGATAGGCATGATGTGCTCTTAAGCCAAATTATTAAGGCAATTGAAAATTAATATTTAATTTTGCAAGCTGTTACGGTAACTAATGTTCACAAAACACTCAAGCGTACTACGTAAGCCTAGTAAACTGGTTTCTTAAGAAACAGTTATTATTTGCGTTGCTATGGCAACTGTTGCTCACAACATTCGCTATGCGCGTAGTTATGGTGGCGCACGCCCACAAAACGCTTAGTATGTGTTGGACGTGTGGCTACCATTTAGAATTCATAACTAATGGGTAACTACGGGACGAATGCAGCCCTAAATTGTTAACAGAAATACGCGGCTACAAAATCTCAGAAAATTGGCCATCCGGACGGTTTATGTGATATGAACTACACCGCGATGTGACCTGGCAGCGTGCCCGGCCCCCGCTACCCGTCAAGGGTGGTTTTAAGTTGCAGGCCACGGAACGAACCCTTTCCACTCCACGCCGCGTCTTCTTCTTTTGAAGTAGAAATAAAGAATACATTTCATCAAAACTTTGCAAATCTTGTCGAGGTCTGAGGTTCAACTCCTCCCTGATGAAGCTGTATTGATTGAGTTCCGTGAAGCTTACGAAGCGAAGTTTAAACAAGGCAGAGCAACCAACACCATATCAAGCGAACGTCCGTAACTAAAAGGAAATACATGAGAGACACTTTGAAAATGGCAGAACAGGTCTGTCATACATTTTCTGAACGTATCACACGTATTATTATTATTATTATTATTATTATTATTATTATTATTATTATTATTATTATTATTATTATTTTGTAGATAATATACAAGTTTCTAAACTTGAGTGTAAACTGGAAATCTGTTTGGATACCTACTTTCATTGTTACGTTATTTTTCCTAATATTACTAATGTCAATAACATCTATTTCCCCTGGCGGTATTCTACCAAAATGTTCTCTAATTATCGTCATCATTATCATTATCATCATCATCATCATCATCATCATCATCATCATCATCATTGTTGCGAAGCCCGAGCGCAACTTCGGGTCGAAAGGTAAACGCCGTAGCCGACTGAGCTACACCAGTGGCTAGAAAGGGTTTTCTGAGAGAGATTATTTATATATAAAATTATCTTCACTGTCAGTTTAAAATTAATCAAAAGTCAATATCAAGTGAATAGGAAAATGATGGTCTGAACATTTTCTCACGTATTGTTACGTGACTGGATTACTGTTTGGTACAAAAATCTGAAAGTTAGAATTTATAAAACAGTTATATTACCGGTTGTTCTGTATTGTTGTGAAACTTGGACTCTCACTCTGAGAGAGGAACATAGGTTAAGGGTGTTTGAGAATAAGGTGCTTAGGAAATATTTGAGGCTAAGAGGGTTGAAGTTACAGGAGAATGGAGAAAGTTACACAACGCAGAACTTCATGCATTGTATTCTTCACCTGACATAATTAGGAACATTAAATCCAGACGTTTGAGATGGGCAGGGCATGTAGCACGTATGGGCGAATCTAGAAATGCATATAGAGTGTTAGTTGGGAGACCGGAGGGAAAAAGACCTTTAGGGATGCCGAGACGTAGATGGGAGGATAATGTTGAAATGGATTTGAGGGAGGTGGGATATGATGATAGAGACTGGATTAATCTTGCACAGGATAGGGACCGATGGCGGGCTTACGTGAGGGCGGCAATGAACCTTCGGGTTCCTTAAAAGCCATTTGTAAGTAAGTAACAAGAAAAATTATTTCAGAATTTTGTGTATGCCAAGTAGTGAGTCCTTATTTCAAGAAATCATATTTATTGCTAATCTGTATAACTAATAATTTTCATAAACTTATGTAATTTAATTTAAAAAATGTAAGTAAAAAATAAGTTTATCCAAGACTGTAGTTGCAAGTCCGTTAAAAAGGAACAAAGAAAGAAATGTATTATTTAACAATAAGTAAACAATAATAATAATACTCAGTAATAAATAAATAAACAAGTATATAAATAGGTAGATAAAAAGTAAATAAATAGGTAGATAAATAAATAAATAAATAAATAAACACTTAAACAAGCAAATAAGCAATTTAAAGAAACACACATAGCAAACTGGACATTGTACTAATATTTTTATAATACTGATTATAATATGCTATGTTTTATGACAACTCTAAATTAAATGCAGCTACTCTAATGAGTTTCTACTATTATTGCGTGTAGAGAAAGAAATTAGATAAGCGTGGGTGAACCTGTAAAGCAAAATATTGAGAACGTACAATTATCTCTAATTAATTTCATTATAAACTATTAATATATTATTTTAGCAGCCATATTATTTTATGTATATATTTTTATAAACCGATGAATGACTACGAAATATGTCCAGATGTTTTAAATAAATGTGTGAAAAATTATTTGCATCTATCTGTTTAAATCAAATGCCTTACTTCTGGTATTGTTTGTGTGTTTATTACATAACAATTCAAGAAAATAATCTATAAATGAAAGAATGAAAGAACTAGATTTAACGAAATTTGTTAAGTGTAGAATGAGAAAGTGTGTGTCATCTTTGTAATACTCAAATTTTCTCAGAGAATCACGCACTTATTTTCGAAGTATAAGCGGCAGTTTCTTGGATCCATATCACCCTGAATATTTGAACCTTCATAATATAGTGAATTTCGAATGAAAATGGACTTATGACTATTCATTTTACGGCAGTTTTGATCTACAGTAAATAGTAATCCCGAGAACAAAATCTGCACGCCATCTTCTCGTTTTGAAACCACTCACTACATACATCCCCTCTGTGTAGATATCTAAGCTCACAAACAACTTTACCTTGAATTTTAAAGCTTAGCGGTATCATGCCATTGCGAAGGCTTTCATCTCCCACTTATCGACTCTTGAATTGTTGGCACCCCTGCAGGGCCTGTAAGCGACATCTCACCTCTCACCTTTATTTGGAATCGAACCTTTGACCTTTGGGGTAAAGGCTGCGATATTTATTTATGCAAGGGGCCCCACACTCCCTCTAAAGGTTAATTCCAAACTTAATCTGTGTTTATCTGTCCTAGCGACAAAAAGAGCACGCGGTAGGACTCTCGTAACGTGAGGTTAATTATCTCAAAGATATGACGTAACACATAAGTATAAATATTAATGGCACACTTGGGTTTTGAACCAAGACCCTGGCTTCAATGAACAGAGAAGTCCATGACTTAATGTTCATGTATGTTATCTTACTTAAAGCTTTACTTTTTAATGGACCAGAATAGACGAAAATAGAATTGTTAGGATTGTCGGCGACAATCATTGGAAAGACGAGTCTTGGGCCCTGTTCCACAAAAGTATGGTTTAATACATTATAAGTATATTGAGCTGTAACTTGTGCCCGCTCGTTTCACTGTTGTTCCAAATAAAAAGAGTTGAAGAAAGGCAATACCAAAGATATTGTATAATTACCGGTGCATGTAAGCAAGCGTAGCGAAGACTGGATATTAATTACAAAAGATAGTAAATATAATGAAGTATAAAGTTTTAAGCACCGATATTCAAAGATCGTGTAATCTAATAGCTCAAATCATACGAATGATATCGGATTGTCTGAGTACTAGATCGAAAATAAGTGAGTTGTAAAGATAGAAAAAGAGAACAGATATTCAAGATCAGTGCTTCTGGAAACAACAAACATATTGAGATGGATACAGATTAAAAAAAATATGGTTCATCTGTTGTTAGGACCAACCACGATTTGTTTGAGATTATAAGAGCGGCAGTAGCAGTAATAATAATAATAATAATAATAATAATAATAATAATAATAATAATAATAATAATAATAATAAATACTACATCTACTACTACTACTACTACTACTACTACTACTACTACTAATAATAATACTACTACAATAATAATAATAATAATAATAATAATAATAATACAATCAGTAGCGAGACCTGCTGGTAGACAGGGCAGAGAGAATCTATCTTGTAATATATATCTAAAACAGTGGTTGTCAGCTGAAATGGGTAGAGTGCATGGAGGGTAAGGAAATATGCTCCGTCGTGCACAAGGGATAGAGAGACAGCATACCCGTCAGCAGCCACGAATGCACGCTAGGGCAGTGTCTTGTCCGCGGGTAAGAGACGTTAGCCCGAGAGTGCAGTGTTCTGATGACCGCTGATCTAAAACTTTTAATATTAAGTTAATATAGGCCTACAAGTAAAATAGAATATGTGTTGTGCGTAATAATAATTTACTTGTTTATTTTACTTTTTAGTTACATCGATAGAACTAGATCCCTTACTGTCATAGTGAATCGATGTGAAAAGACCTGCCGTGTGTCTAAGTGAACCGAGATCCTTTCCAAAATGCTATTGGAAAAGAAGCAGGTCTGGCGGTACATAAAACTCAGCAGCATCAAGACTGCTAGCACGTGGTTTATGACGCTCAAAAAAGATGACTGTTGTGATATTATTGCCTTATTTTTTCGCTCTTTCATTCCCGGTTCCACCCACATATAAACCTTATGGTTACTGATACAAAGATTTCTAAGTAATCCGTTAGTTTTCTGAAATTCTTTTGTGAACTGGTTTGTTTTGCAATGGCGTATGATTTTAAGAGTCCCGATTGAATATTTATTGAGTAATAGTTATTCTACTCTAACATTTGAACAAAACATCACGTTAAAAGTAAAGTAAGCAATTTCAAAATTCAACCACAAAAATTACTGCATTTCATTTTTCTATATTTCCTTAGAATCTGTATAGTAAAGCAAAATAGAATTGCATTACCGATGCCAAAATAGTAAATTATAATAGTAGTTATAATATATTATATTGGTATATTATTAGTAGACTTCTGATTTTAGGTAAAAACCTATTTTAATCCTTAAAAGATAAGTTCATAAAATTTGCAAGTACATGTTTCATATAAAATTATGCTTAAAACTGGTATTTTAATAGCACCTAAAAACGCCTATTTTGACAACAAAGCCTATTTATACCTATTAAGTATGTTATATCTCTAATAGGTCAAAACATGCATTCTTATTTCGAAAATTTATATTTTAAATTCCAAAAGTGTTCCTGGTTCTGTTGGAAATAAAGTACGGGATAAACTGGAGCAAGTTCAGCAGAGAAATGTAGGACTGAAGGACCTACGTACTGCTTCAGATATCCTAGCAGGGAAAAACACGGATTTACAATGTAACATTCCTGTCCATCTAGTGTCAAAATTGAAATAAGCTCCTGTTACTTCAGTGGATGTGAAGCGTTCATTTTCAGCATACAAATTTGTGTTGAATGACAGACGGCATTGCTTTTTAGTTGAAAATTTAGGAAAAGTATTAGTAATTTATTGTGAAGCTAATTATGGAATTTAACGGATAAAGTTTGGTAAAAATTGATTATGTTTCACTTATTTGTGTACTGAAATTATGTCTAAAACTTATTTTTCACATTTAATTGTTTAGTTTGTGTAACTAGTTAGATATTATTGTTCTCATACTTTTAGTGGTAGTGTTGGTAACGTGTATAAGCATTTAAAATTATTAAATTCTAGAAGTGATGATTTGAAACATGTTTTCAAAGGAAACATTTTTTGTTAGAGCCTATTTTCAATTCTTTAGAGACTATTTCCTAAACTTTTAAGCCTACTTTAGGCATCTAAAATTACATTTTAACGACCTAAAATTCCGTATCCTAATTATTAGTAGTATTAGTAGAGCAGGCCTAGTAATAATAATGACAGCAATAGCAGTAGCAGACTTTATTAGTGATAACTGCATTATATAAAATATTAAGTAATAATGGTAAGATAAAGTAACTTGCTAGTGTTTTCCCTAGTAAGTATGCAGCCCTTCCGCACTGATAATAAAAATCCAGAAATGGGCAGTTTACGCTACCATTAGTCATCTATCTGTTTTCCATAAACTAGTAGACTTTGAATAGTCCCTGCAATTTAGACGTGTTGTTAATAATAATAACAATAATAATAATAATAATAATAATAATAATAATAATAATAATAATAATAATAATGTTTTATTTTCGCTGGCAGAGTTAAGGCCATAAGGCCTTCTCTTCCACTCAACCAGCCTTAATCAATACAATACATATTTAAATTACAAATATTTACACTACACTTGAAAGGTTCTCCAGCTACATTCTTCAGTTAAGTTTTAAGGACTAGTAGACTACATATTTATTTAAATTTAGATAAACCTATAAGGTAAAGTAGTAACTTAATTTATGAGCTAATTTAATTCAATCAATTATAATTAATTTAAGATTTGAGATAGCTAGTAAAATGATGAAAATTAATTTAATATAAGCTTACTAGGACTACGTTACAGGGAGAAAAAAAAGTATAAATCTAAAATATATTTCTATAATGAGAAAATTAATGTAATTGCCATTAGAGGTTTTGTAAATCTATTTAGAGAAATTAATGATAATAATAAGAATGGACAGATGCTAGTTTCATTATAAGTAACAAATATTAATCAGCAATTAATCTGTTAAGTAAGAATTTATGTAATTTTAACCTAAATGAAGTTATTGTCCAACAACCCCTTACATCACTCGGAAGCGAGTTCCAATTTCTAGCAACTGAAACTGTATAAGATGAAGAATATAAAGATGTCTTGTAGTAGGGTATAATGAGTAAATTGTTATGATGAGATCTTGTACTTAACTGATGATATGCAGATAAATTTTGAAAACGAGAAGCCAAATAGATTGGGGTAGCGGTGCGCAGAATTTGAAATAAGAGAACAAGAGAATGCAGGGCTCGTCGATCGCATAGCCTTAGCCAAGACAGAGTTTGAGAAGACGGGGAAACATGATCATACTTACGAATATTACAATATATACGTTGTTAAATAAAGAACAAGCTGACATTCGCCCACAACCCTTGAGAAGACACGCCAGCAGGCTTGAATTTGATGGCTGACCCCATACTCTCAAGACAGCAGTGACGCATGACCGCACTGGTATACCGGGTGCCCGAGGAAAACCGCGGTTTCCGCGTTCCGCCTCCGGCCGACGCCGCTCAACAGGTGGCGATGTATTGCTCCTCTGGGCGTGACGTCATCATAAGCCGTGGTTACCCGCCCGCGGTCATGTTGCGGTGGCGTTCCCCCGGGAGTCCTGGGTTCGATGTTACCTGTGCAATATTCAAATCACTGACAAGACGAGGGGAGGGGGAACTCATTGTGATAGAGTCATCGGATCGAATCTGGAGCACTACAAGCGCCCTGCAGCGCCGGGCGAGATATACACAACAAAGGCTATTCAAACTGCGTAGTTGACGTGGTAATGGGATCACAACGGCATGAAAAAGTCGAGGTTGTGCGAGGACGTTCTTCGGTTTTCTGCCCAAGAATTTTCATAGGTATTTTGAGACTTACACTGTAACACTCTGGATGAAATTATTCAAGTCAACTTTACAGGGAGTTATACCTGAAATCTTGATTTGCACTCTGGATGTAGTACGCTTTATTCCGAGAACAAAGTGAGACGGCATGAAAGAGTCGAGGTTGTGTGAGGACGTTCATCGGTTTTCTGCCCAAGAATTTTCATAGGTATGTTGAGACTTACACTGTAATACAGGATTTATATTGGTAATAAACTGATATCTATTAAATAATTTCAGCGTGTCTTGTCCCGGGATCTTACCATCATTACTTAATATCTTGTATAATGCAGTTATCACTAATAAAATCTTCTACTGCTATTGCTGCCATTATTATTACTAGGCCTGCTACTACTAATACCCGGGATCGATACCCGGCCCCGGAACAATTTTTCCCTTGAAATTATTCAAATCTGCTTTACAAGGAGCCTTACCTGAAAGACTGGATTTGCATGATATCTATTAAATTTTATTTATATTCTAGATTTACAGGTTCTATAAGGTTTATACCTTATTTATCCACTTATGGTATATCTAATACTCCTTTATTTTTGGGTTATAAATCATATAAGGTATTTGACTCTGGATGTAGTACGCTTTATTCCGAGAACAAAATGAGAAATTCAAGTTTAGACTCAGGCTGATTGTACATACGATTATGAGAATGATCTTAATCCATTCTGCATGCGATCGAAAAGAAAACTATTCACGAATTATTGTGAAATTTAGTCTATAAAATGAAAGATAAGCATAAAATATGGTTGCAGGTTCAATTTTATTATGAGGCAATCGGTATGTGATTAATGTTATCGCTAATACAGATTCTCATCTCACTCTTTGACAAGAATTGTAGTACATTGATATTCAGATAATAATAATAATAATAATAATAATAATAATAATAATAATAATAATAATAATAATAACAACAACAATGTTATGACAATTATAATACGTGGCTCTTTAAGGGCCTAGATCGACCAGCCGGCTGCTGACCTCACGTCCACATTCTGAAGCAGAGGTGGACGATCATCCAACTAGAGATTTTCAGATATGCGTAGGGTAAAGAAGTAAAAACGTTTACAATTAGGTATTTCTACACTATAATAATTTTTTCTTGTACATAATATTGTTGATTCTATTTTCCTTTTACCAAATTTTAAGGAATGGTAATGGAAGTGACCGTCATGCGGTCTAACCCAAGCAACTTTGTTTAAAGTGCGTTAGTGTTGTTACACAGGAATATAATCCATGAACTTATGCATCCACACCCACCAATGCATGCATCCATTCATTTATCCGTTAGTCTATTTGTCATCTATCCATCCATCCGTCCGTCTGTCCGTGAATTCGTCTATCAATCTCTCCATTTATTTATCTATTTTTATATTATTTCACTCGTTTGTCCGCTCATCAATCCTTTCATCCATCCATCCACCTTTCCATCCATCCATCCATCCATCCATCCATCCACCCACCCACCCACCCACCCACCCATCCATCCACCCACCCACCCATCCACACGTCAAGTGAGTTGTTTTTTATTTTATTGGGTAGAAATATTATTTTTCTAAACATAGAAAAGTTTATTTTTGATAAAGTGAAAATGTAAATTATTATTAACTGTAACAAGGCTAAACATATTATTACGCATTTTGTTTGTTTTTCTTATATGTATGGGTAAATTATTTTATATTGAAAATTACGAAGAATCTAATTTCCAATTGTTTTCTTACACAATGTTAATTGTTCATTTTGTTTCTGATCGTAAGGCCATGGATCATTGGCACAAAGATGAGTTTGGTTACTACTCGACTATATACTCGTATGTTTGTTTTGCTGGTTTGTTGTCGTTGAGAGCTGCGTCACTACAGTTCATTTGGTAGATGTATAGTCCAAGCTCACACAACTTAACAGTTTTGGTACGGATTTCTTACCTCAGGTTATTTATTAGTATAGAAACTCATCGGAATATATGTCTGTCCGTCCATCCTTCCTTCCGCTCATCCATCCATCCATCCATCCAGTCCGTCCGTCCATCCATCTATGCATAATTCCGTCCGTCCACCATCCATCCACTCGTCCGTCTATACGTACATCCGTTGGTCTGTCTGTCTGTGCATCCGTCTGCTCCTCTATCCATCCATTTTTCTCCCAAATCAAATCAACAATAAATCTGTTTATCCATCCATTTATTCAAACATTCGTCTTCTATTCATCCATACATTCACCTGCTCACCAAACTATCAACCAATTCATCCGTTAATCCATCCATACACCCATCTATCCATCCATCCGTTTATTCGTTCATTTGTCCAACCATTCAACCGTCTATCTATTCATTTCCTCCCTATCCGTTCAGCTGCTCAACCGAACATTTGTCCCACCATTCGTCTCCCATCCATTCATCCACTCACCAACCACCTACCCACTCAACCCAACCATCCATCCATCCATGCATTCATCGAGTAACATGCGTACAGACACATACATTCGTGATGCATGCATACACTCACGTATACCTATGTATAGGATAATTTTTTACCTAATTTTTTAATCGGTAACTTAACTAGTGACATGACTATCATGGAGAGGGGCGTGGTTGAAGTCGTTTGTTGCAATAACAGTCTTCAGAGTCACTCGGTGCTCTGAAGTGCGTGCAATTCGCAAGACAGAATCTGTTTACTATTTGGTTCGAACTCCCGACCTCCCGCCTGAGCACACACTCTACAATGCGGCGTCATAATCCCGACCGCATCGCACACAACGGCGGTGCTGCGGTTGCTAAGCCAACAGTTTCCCCTCTCCTGCAACAACAGCGCAGCGGCCACGCGCGCCCGGCGTGCACCTGACAGCACAAGCCGCGCCGATCAACTTTTAATGCGGTTGTTGTGCACGTGGACGGCAAGGTATGGGTTGCCCACATCGTATACAGGAGAAATACGTTCAAGTCCTATCGTTTCTAAGGTGCACTCGTTTGTAATTTGAAAAGTGTAAGGAAACACAGTAAACTCTGTCTTCAGCGGCCAATATTAGGTGTTTCTGATAAATGATCATTGATAGAAATGCCGCTTAAGTGTAGCGAAGATATTTTCAAGATGTTAAAAATAGTCAAAACTCATATGGCTCATTCAGAAAGAAAATTAAACATAAACTTAACAGAAACACAGAAATTTGCGGTCAGGTTATTTAATGGGGCTATCCACAATGATTTACATGAACACTGATAATAAGTTTACCATAAGAGGATAACATGAAAGCTTTTGAACTCCAAACATTCATGTTTATGCTTACTTGATTTTTAAACAACGGACAATTATATTACAGCGCTAAAGTATACAACAGAATATGACCAAATATGATTAAGTGAGTCGTCGCCACTGCACAGCTCTGAAATAATTTCCGAGGAACCATCCAAATTTTACAGCAAATGGTATTTTTAGCAGTGAAGTTAGCGGACAGGGGAGGGTGCGGAGAGCGGGTACCCCGCTCAGCCGCGTTTGAGGATACGATCTAGTATCCTAAAATACTATGACTCTTCTTTCTGGGTGGTGAAGAACCTGTCAGAGACTACAACAAGAATTTTCAAGTACCCTTATAACCTCCTTAAATGCAGTTCATTGGTCATTTTAAAAGAATAGAATAAACGAAATAATAAATAATTTAAAATGATATAATATAAAAAATAAAATGAATAAAAAACAAAATTACATAAAAATAAATAAAATAAGCTATAATAAATACAAGAATTAACAGGACTTTCAGATGACAAGACAGCCGAAAGAATATCTGAAGTTGTATTTGATCATTTAGAAGAATTAACTGTAGCAAGAAATTAATTGCGCAAACGTACGACGAAGCATCGGTAAATATCGGGCAGTACAATGGGTTAGGAGCCATCTTCGCAACTAAAAAGGGGAGGAGAATCGAACTTTACTACTAATAAACTGCCAGTTCCAGAATAGTGAGTCTAATGGCCGGTTTTTCAAGTACTGTTAGAAAATTTAACGACTGTTAAACTCTAAACAGTTTGTTAATTAATAAAATTGTATGTTTTCAACACCAGTTTGTTTTAACAGATTGTTAACAGATTGTTAATTTTAAATGTAGGATTTCGGGCAGTTAACTCGTTTAACAGTTAGTTAAATATGGCCGATGTCCCCACAGCTGTTCGAACAGAAGTTGCGAAATTAATATTTTGTGTCTCTTTGTAGGGAATGTTTAGCATATAACTGGCAATATAACACTTAAAAAATACTTTTAACTGTTTGAAAATATCAGTGTTATTTTATTTCTTTCGTATTTCGTATCCATAATAGCAATGAGGAAATATAACCTTACTTTGTAATTATTATTCAGCACGTCACCTACAACTTTCATTTGTCAACTGTTTGTTTATGGAGCGTGGCCTACTATAACAGGTTGTCATTTTATGCAAGTTTCATGACTCATGGCCGGTTTCACCAAGCTTCTTTAAATCAGCACAAACGACTTGCCAACAAATGGATCGTTTAATTTTAACGGGATCTTTAAAAGTTGACTGTTTCACCAAGCCTCGTATCTTTGAAATTAACAGGCGTTTACTAATGAGGGGATTTTGTACTTGTATCTTGCATGTTTTGTTTTTCATACGACCATGGCTTCGAAATCGCGAATTTCATTGGTTACATATGATCATGGCTGACTTTGTTTGGCATGAGGAAACAATCATAGGCAAACGGGTAAGAGGCAGTAATTTTAAGAACATCTTCCTAAATACAGTATGTTGTCACACCGCAATTAAAAAAAAGACAGCTGCTTCTATATGTAAATAATAGGAATGTAGAGCAGTTAAATTGTAACTTCTAAAGGAAATCTAAGAAAATTTAGCGGACTATAAGGTCGACAGCTTCAAAATTGATGCCACACTTAATTATATACAAAGCATTCTAAGCAGTTATATTAGGCCTAAATTTAGGACGGGAAATCGCCTCTACCATAAATTGCATACTACTTTTCCACTGTATTTCATACAAATTTATTAGTACCCTGTAACAATTTTGCCATGCTTGTGTGGCAGGATTCAGGAGAGGTATCATTAAATTGGATTTTAAGGGGTATCCATTGTCTCCTAAAAGAAAATCTCTTTGCACCCTTTTCATTTAAAAGGCATCCTCCTTTGGAATGTTGTGCTATCCGTCTAGACCGTAACATTATCTTAAACCGAGAAGAATCTGTTGGAGAGGCGTTAAGTGGGTGATTCCTATCTGTCGTATTCTAAACTATTACAATTTCAATAAACTAGCGCTGAGGTAGTTCTGCTGGTTTCAGAAGTGAAAATCGTTGAATTTATAAGGGATTTTTTTGTGGTAATGCATTTGATCGTATATGCAAGGCATAACAAAAACCTAAACTAATCAAACGTAAACTGTCACAGATTCGTATGTGCAAGGTGTATAAGCAGAGTACGAAGGAAACTACCTCAGCGCTAGTTTAGCCACAATTTTTCTATACGGAGCGTTACATAGGCCTATGAAATTGTTTGAATATTGAAGGAAAAACAGGATCTTCTATTGCAGATTCTTTTGGCTATATTACTACCAGGATATACCATACGATTGGAACATGTACACAATCTATGTTGTCTATGACAACATAAAATTTAGCTATAAGCTTATTAGGCCTATAGAAATAATGACTATTGTAATGTTGATAGTACGTCTGATAATTTATTCACATATCTAGACAATAAAGCTTTTGATACCCCGTTCATATCATCAATTACCATTTCAAAACTTCCCGCAACGTTATCTTAAAGCGAGAAGAATGTGTTGAAGAGGCGTTAAGTGGGTGATTTCTATCTGTCGTATTCTAACCTATACAGTATACCGGTATTCAGTTTCTTCTAGAATCATTCTTACTACTTATTTCCTTAATGTGTAGCTTTCGTGGAATTCTTTATCACTTAATCTTCAACATGATTATTCCGAGTGTTATTACAACATATAAGTTCGTCGTTATGTTGAAGTTCTAAATAAAGAAAATCATCGAATAAGTACGTCCGCCATGTTGTTGACTTCTTAACGCATCGTTACTGTTTTAACGCGACGAATAGGTCCTAATAAATTAACGATGAATTTAAAGATGCGTTAGCAATAATGATACTTGGTGAAACACAAAAACTGACTAACGTGTCATTAAATTATTTAACGAGACGTTATAATGATAACGTAGGTTGGTGAAACCGGCCATCACTCTATAATATAGAATTTAAAGATTAATTTTAGCCAATCAAAAATTGTCTTACTTGTGTAGAATCATTACCAACTGCTGTTGAGTAGTTAAAATAGTGCTAACAGACGTTATAGTTAAGTGTTGGTTATCTTAAACAAAATTATGTTGAACAAATGGAAAATACATTAACAAAGCGTTAAAAATAAACAAACTGTTAATTTAACATTCGTTAAGCAAAATTAAACATTACTTGGACAAACTGGCCAAAAGACTAACATAGGCCTACTTGTATTGATTTTGTATGCTCTATTATTAAATTATTATTACTAATATTAGATTATTATTAATATTAGTTTCTGTCTTGGTCATCAGTCGTCAATCTCATATTATACATACAAAAGATATCACGATTCGCGACTGAATAAATTATTTTAGTTTTGTCCTTTAAATGTGCAGAAATTTGATCTGAACAAAACTTTTCGTTCTGTAAATGAATTTTACGATGTGCAAATTTACCAGAAAACTATTACAGTACTAGTGATAGGAAGTACCCTAGAAGGAGGCCGGATAATTGGGACACCGGATTAACAGGAGTCTAGTGTACTTTATAGATAATGGGAAAGTTGAAGTACAGTTGCAGCTTTCATGCTCAGTTCAGCTTCACCCTAGGAGGTCAGGAAGGACTCCATGCTCAAGTTACAGGAGGCTGAGTGGAAAGCGGAGCCTTTCGTTAAATTGGGACATTCTGCCACCACCCAGAATCAAACTCGACCTCTTTCGGTCCGTAGTCTACCGCTTTATTTACAGACCTCACTTAGGTTCTTGGCAATATAATTGTAGCCTATTTTGAAATAATGTTAAACGTTCTTAAGGGGAGAATGTAGGTTTGTTTGGGGTGAAAAATCTCAATATTTCTAACATTATAATCTGAAAAATCCAACGATGATTAAAAACATCCTTGTCTACTAGTGTGCAAAATTGTATTATTCTACCTTAAATACATTCAGAGAAAAATGTACATAAAGTGCACCAATTTAACATGGCGAAGATAGGGACCTACCGATACCTACATTCTCCCCTTAAGACTACAATGAATTAATGATAAACGTGAGAATGGTAAGTTATAAATAATAAATGGTACATTTTCCAAGTATTCTGTGGATAAAGAGATCTTGAAGAGAAAGGTTAACTACTTAATTTCTTACTCGATACAATCCTAGATTTTTTCTTCTTAAAAGTTCATCCTCTTGGTCCGGATTTAAGACCGCAATACTTGCCTATTTGACTCACTCATAACTACTGACATTTTTTTTTATTTCAGTAGGTTATTTTAGGACGCTTTATCAACATCTTAGGTTATTTAGCGTCTGAATGAGATAAAGGTGATAATGCCGGTGAAATGAATCCGGGGTCCAGCACCGAAAGTTACCCAGCATTTGCTTATATTGGGTTGAGGGAAAATCCCGGAAAAACTTCAACCAGGCAACTTTCCCCGACTGGGAATCGAACCGGGGCCACCTGGTTTCGCGGCCAGAAGCGCTAGCCGTTACTCCACAGATGTGGACACTATTGAAAAAATCACAATACATTCACTACTTCATATAAAGAGAAAATGCAACCGGACATTTTAGTTATAATACATCCTTAAATAATAAACTATTACTAATAAATCTGTCTTACATGTTTTTAAAAGGAGACTCCATGCTTTGGTAACAATTCCATAATAATTTAGAATAGATTGTAATTCCCATTTCCGTGAGCACGGAATGAGAAAAAGTCTAAGTCACTGACAAGTGAACATCAGCTCTCAGCATGACACGAAGCACTACGCTCCGACCGTCTTACATCTCTGCTTGGATTCCAGGCCGACATAGCTGATAGCTCGTCTTTAAGGCCATGGACGCGTAGCGCCGACGCCATTCTGGACGCTGTCAGGCCGTGACCCGTAATTATTGTACACTCGGAGACGACTTGCAGTGGACTCTCGTAGAACGGTTCATTTCCGCTACCACACAAGTCCAGTCTCTCAGAAACTACGTCCTCTTGATAGTAGTAATACAAAACAATTGCGCAACATTGCATTGGATAGACTCTATAGGCTATTCCACATTTCCAGTGTCTTGTTTCGTTTGAGCGTATTTCGGTTAAGTGTTCGCGGACATTTCCCATCCTTGTTTTCTTATTTTTTGTTCACTAATTTGTTATGTTAATGCCTGCCATTCGCTCCGAAAATCGAAGATTTGTATTAGGATATTAGATTGAAATTCATAGACATTTTTCTTCAAAACAACGTTGCCAATCTCGGCATATCGATCGTCCACTTCAAAAGTGCGACAACTCAAAAATTGCCATTTTTTAGTTATTTATACTACTGAAAGCCCCTTTCGGAGCTCTTTTCGATTCAATATTGAGATAAGTCATATTTACAACCAAAAAGAAAAACAACGAAATAAACTGCTTTAGAAATAATTATAACTATGGACTTTACTAATTCATTATTAGTACATTTCGAAATGTATTAATAATGAACTGGAAGATTGTGATAAACTCGTCCTGAATACTGACTCATTTCTAATTGTCGTGGTTATGAACCAGAACTCCGTTCCTTTCTAAGTGATTTATTTGAAACTTTCAACTGAAGATATCTCAAAACTTGTTTTTTTGAGTTGTCGCACTTTTGAACTAGACGATCGATATTTAAGCTAGATATATCTTACTTAAGTCCGGTTCAGACGGTGCTTGTTTTCTTGCGTGCTTCCTTGCTGGCTAGCAAGCTGGGTGCCGTGGTGGATACGATGCTGGCTTTCATGTTGGCTATGGTGATGGTTGTTGTTCTCAGTTCAAATTGGAATATCGTCTGCTGTTTCATGTGTTGCCAACACTCATGGTCAAAAAGAAACTAAACCGTGAGTGGAAAACAACTGAAGTCCTACATTAACAATAGTAAATGTCGTAATAAGGTACGTAAGTCATAAGTGAAAAAAAGCCAAAGTCCGATATTTAATTGCTGTTTCCCAGAAACTAAAGAATATAGAAAAAAAACAGGTTTAGTTAGAAAACAACGAACATGGCGACATGGTTTCAGTGGTGATACTATATCATCTTTGGTTCCAGCCTGCAAACCATCACAAAAAATAGCAAGGAACCTACAAGGAAATACATAAAACTAGCCATCAAAGGAGCCACCAGAGCGCATTACTTCCAGCAAGTGAGCACGCAGGCTAGCCATCAGCGCAGCCACCTTGGAATCCATCGCAGAAACACGCACCTTCTGAACTGGGCTTTACTTACAAATGGCTTTTAAGGAACCCGCATTGCCGCCCTCACATAACCCCGCCATGTTCTACGTGAATAAGTGCCTACACTAAGCTTGGGTATTATGTTAACCTCAAAAATATTCCCCAACCACAACGGCCGACTGCGCTAACGAACGCTCTAAGTCCGGGTCCACAAGCAGGCAACCTGACATGAACCCAGGGCCAGTGACTGAAAAAATATTGATGAGATGATAATGGAATGACGAAATGATGATTGAAAGATGTCGGAGGTCTGTATCGGACGTTTTCGCTCGAGCGCCAAGTAGTTCATAGCATAATCCGATAGGTAGCGCACATAAATGATGGGTAAAATTGTCACGAGCGATAAATTCTCGAACGGTATAAGCCGAGCGTTAGACATTTGTTCTTGTTGCAGTGCTGAATTGTGTAGTAACATCATAGATGTTTATCATTTCAAAACTTTGCAGTGTTTAACTAACCTCTCCATAGTACAACTAAAAAACTTGCTTTAAAATGTAATATAAATGTTGTAGGTAAATGTTTTTTTTTTTTTTTTTTTTTTTTTTTTTTTTTTTTTTTTTTTTTTCCACACAGGAGTGATTTTGTTTTTGCCACATCTGATAGATATTATTGGATGTAAATGTAATTATTATAAACGGAGAACACAATCACGATAATTCAAGAATTGTATCAAGTTTTCTAGTAATAATAATAATAATAATAATAATAATAATAAACTCTAATAATTAGTGTACCAATCTTTGCGTCTGTAAGAGTTGTACAGCATGATTATTCGTTTTAATATATTTTCTGTTAGCTCTGTACTAATATTGTTATTAATCTAATGCTATATAAATAATATTTTGTAAAACGTTTCTATATTGTCGCAGTATATAGGCGGAACACTATGTATGGATCTATCATATTATATATATGTGATAAATCAAATATTGAATAATTATTAATTAGCAATAATAACTGTATATCGAAGTTTTTCATACTATATTATTTATAACTTCATATTCCTGTTTTGGTACGTTCCACTGACTGTTCCATTAAACGTTTGTCATAAACGCAGAAAATAAAGCCTTATTTTTACCGTGTGAGCAAAACATATGTGTATCTTATCTGTCGCCTTCCATACAAAATAAGAGATGTCGGTGAGATGACCTTCTACTGTGCTTCTATTTATTACGAGCGTATCACGACCGATCGTATCTCACTCGAGGGTGCGACACTCGACCGATTTAACTCCAATGCAGCACTCTGATGTCGATGCCTATAGAGAATAGACGGTATATCAAAAGAAAAACCACAACTACGACCTTGTCCGCTACAAGTCGTCCCCCTCATCCAAAATCCATGAATGTGTATTTCCTTGGTTCTGAGAAAAACGAGTTCAAACTTTCAAATGCTCTTATAAATTCAGGAAAACTTCATGTTAATGAACATAGTGTTGTATAGAAAGTTGGTTAAAATGAAGTTCTCTTGAATTTATAAGGACATTTGAAATTTTAACTTTTTTTTTTCTCAGAACTAAGAAAATGCACATTCACGAAGTGTCACAATGGATTTTCAATTAACAATTTCAGGCCGGGACTTGAACCCCGACCGCCTTCGTGATAGACAGACTGTCCAAACCTCGCTGTCTCTGCAGAGATGGGCTTTTGTCTTACGTTTGGACTCCTACAAGTGATATGAGCCATTTGTTGGACTAAGTACCTGTGAGGCATTTCTCTTGTCGAGAGCTTAATTCCCTCTGTCACTTTTCTCCCCCATTATCACCATATCACCACGACTAACTGGCGTCCCTCCGGGGCACGCCTGTGATTCCGGCCCGTCCGAGCAGTGCTCCAGTGTTACGATGCGCATTTGTTTCCACTGAGGACTTCTACTCCACAACTTCTTGCACTCTCCACTTGAGTGCTCTGCATCCTTTTGTGCAGACAGCAAACCTTTCCAGAGGGTCCGATCTCATTTCATGCAAAACTAGACCAAGGCACTGAAGTTTTGTCGCATCCCTGGGATCAAAGCCGCGGATTTCCAGCACACACATAAGAGACCAAAGTGCAGAGCGATTTACGAGGCTACAACGTTAGGAAAATATTTCGGACTTAACTTTTAGTGACGAAGTTAAAATAGAAAAGGGACAGTTTACTAATAATTTAATTTGCAGTTCCAGGAGTAATAATAATAATAATAATAATAATAATAATAATAATAATAATAATAATAATAATAATAATAATAATAATAAGCCCGATGGATCCCATTAAGGGCTAGGGCTTCCTGCTAGAGGGGGTGGGAAGCTCATGGTTTTATATCTTGTGGTGAGCTACTCCACGTGAGCTTGATTACTACATAGTTTGCTCTTTGACTTTTGGGGCACTTTGTGTCCGGTTTAAGTTTTTTGCACATGCATTGTTTTTACTTTAATGTACACATTGCATTTCACTTTCCACAATTCTGATCCTGGCTTCTTTGCCTATTTCAATAATTTTACACTTAAACACTACGCTTTTATTAACTGTTCTTTCTTCTCAGTTCATGTCTCAGCACTTTCCATATTGCCCGGTCGCTGGCAGCGCGGGACCAATGTACCCCCGCTTCCTGTGTCAGTGCGTCTGCCCATCTATTTCTCGGTCTGCCTCGTGCCCTCTTCCCTTCGTAGGGGTCCCACATAGTTGCTAGATAAGCCCATCCTTCTTGTTGTAGCCGCGCCACGTGACCGCCCCACTTCCAATTCATCTCCCCGGCACACAGCGCGACACTGAGTCAACTATCCTTCGCATTTCCCTCTTGGAGATGCCGTCCCTCCAGGTTACTCCCAGAATCTTCCTCTCCATTTTTCTCTGACAAGAGTCTAATGTTCTTTGTTGGCAGGTCGTTAGAGTCCACGAGTGAGATTAATGGAGGCATTTTCGAAAACGTTATTTAAATCCACTATAAAATAAGAGACTGATACATAAAAAATTAGTTCTTTGTATTTCAATTATTATTTTTTTTGCATTTTTATTAGTGAAATTCTAAAATAAAATTCCAGGAGTACATCACTATAAAATAGTGTTTGTAACTACGCACTTTTATTAAACTTAGGCACTCCAGACGTGCACTGTGCATAGTGAGGGTGTAATGCACGATCAGATAGTTCACTCGCATATCTGTTATGGTTATCTAAACGTGACGTTCACACGCATGCGGCCATGTACACTGAAGAGAAAGGAAACTTTCTAGTTCTGCTGCAAGTGTCGTTTATCGCGGGAAAAATGGCAGAAAAATCCTATTTATACAGGGTGATTCACAAAATTCTCCCCCGGTTTATGGAGGTGAATCCTGAGATTACTTGGAACAAAAAATATAAATAAATTAACGGGATCTCATTCATAATTACCGAGTTACAACACATTTTCGAAACGCGTCATAGTGAATGGAGCGCTAGGCATGTTTGTTGCCATAACTACATGTACATTGTATGACTTGAGGCTTTCCCGGCGTTTGATGTAGAATAACTCTTCTCGGGTTCTCAGCCAGGTGAGTTGGAGATTAGCTTCCAAGCTAAGTCCCTGAAGAAGATGGCAGAGCTAGCCGTCGAAAGCTTGGAAGCTAATCTCCAACTCACCTGGCTGAGAACCCGAGAAGAGTTATTCTACATGTACATTGTTGATAGTCGCATCTGGGGTGGATGAAAGGCATCGTGTATCGGGTTAAGACACAAACACATGAAGATTTGCTTCAACGCATTGTGGATGCCGCGGCGACAATAAGGAACAAACGTGTGAAGCTGCGAAATGCTACACGTACGGTTCACACCCGTGCGGACCATTGCCTTGAGATTCAGGGAGGTATTTTCGAAAAAGTGATTTAAATCCAATCTAAATGAAAGAGACTGATAAATAAAAAAATAATTCTTTGTATTTTAATTATTTTTAGCAGTTTTGTTAGCGAAAGCCTGAAATAAAATACATATATTTTTTGCAGTTTTCAAATTACAGTAACTCCGTAATTATGAATGTGACCCCATTAATTTATTTACATTTTTGTTCCAAATAACATCAGGAATCACCTCCAAGAACCGGGGGAGAACTTCGTGAATCACCCTGTATAATACTGCTTATTACGTTGTACTCACTCAAATAAAATAACTTAATTGCAAAAAGTTCCTCATTCAAGAGAAATGGAACACACTTATTGACGGAATAGCACGAATTCTATTATGTGCAATGTTCAAAACGAACAGAGGTCAGCCTGTCTGGAAAGAAATAAAAAAAAACAGGCTGCAACCGCAAAATTACTCTTAAAGGAACGACCATTGACGTAAATTGAGGGAATGGAAACAGAAGACAGACATTGAAAAGTTTTCTTTTCTCAACCGTACTATTAGGGACTGGAATGATCAACCTGTAGACTTACTAAAGGCATTACCAATGACACAAACGTTTAAAAAAAATATGCTTAAGAACTTCATTAAAAGACGATTTGTTCAGTGGCGACTCGTGATATTTTTTGTATGTAGGATATGAGATTGACGACTGATGACCAAGACAGACACATATTACTAATATAATAATAATAATAATAATAATAATAATAATAATAATAATAATAATAATAATAATAATAATGGAGCATGCAAAAGCAATATAAGTAGGCCTATGTTAGTCTTTGACTCACCATTCTGGAACTGGCAATTTAATTGTAGTGAAGTTCGATTCTTGTCCCCTTTTTAGTTGCGCAGATGGCTCCTAAGCCATTATACTGCCCGATATTTACCGATGTTCCGTCGTACGTTTGCACAATTAATTTCTTGCTACAGTTAAATTCTTCTAAATTATGAAATACAACTTCAGATGTTCTTTCAGCTGTCCTGTCATCTGAAAGTCCTGTTAATTTTTGTATTTATTATAGCTTATTTTATTTATCTTTATTTAATTTAATTTTTATTCATTTTATTTTTTTACATTATATTATAAATTATTTATTATTTCGTTTATTCTGTTCTTTTAAAATGACCAATGAACTGCATTTAAGAAGGTACTAGGATACTTGAAAATTCTTATTGTAATCTCTCACAGGGTCTCCATCACCCAGAAAGAAGGGTCGTAGTATTAGGATACGCGGTCATATCCTCAAACCCGGTTAAAGGCAAGCCATACCCCGCTCTTCGCACCATCCCCTGTCCACTAACTTCACTGGTAGAAAAAAACGTTTGCTGTAAGATATTTGGATGGTTCCTCGGAAATTATTTCTGAGCTGTGCAGTAGCGACAACTCACGACAAAAAGTGGAAGCTTAAAGGAAATTATTGCGTCGGGACGCACTGAATATCAAAATCTGTAATTAAAATGTTTCAATTCTCAGGAGCACGATATTAAACTGTAGGATCATCCATATATCCTTCATGGAGGAATCGCCACTGGGTTTATTATTAGTTAGATTTATAGTAAAAGTGGGAGAGTCATCGTGACTGAGCAGAGCGTGAAAGTGAAAGTGCAGTTAGTGATGGTGTGTGTGTGTGTGTGTGTGTGTGTGTGTGTGTGTGTGTGTGCAGTGTGTTGTAGTGAAAGAGCAGTGACCTACAGAATCAGTTAAGTTCGTTATAGTGAATCCGATACAAAAGTTTGTTACTGAGAAATATATAGGCCTATTCCTGCTATGTAAAGGTCATTCACAAAGTAAGGACTTCGTATTTGACCAGACATTTAAGCTTGTCTTCTCAGCGGGATCAAATGTCTGAACTTCTATTTCACAACCAAATTATATCGAGGTCCAGGAATACAAAACAATTTGAATTTGGATTTATTTTCCCAAGTGATCGCAACAAGAGGCTATTGCTAACTGGTGGTGTTTATTATATGGGGTCATGAAAATAAAATAAAATTCGGGTGGAAACAGTTTTGAGTCGAAGTAATGGGAGTATAATTTTATGGTCCAACACACAGCTAAAAAAATCTCGCCACGTTGAATACCTTGAGAGTATTTTTTTTTTAATTCGTGATTTTAAGACGTTTTATTAACTGGTATGCCTATGGTTATCTAGCGTCTGAATGATATGAAAGTGATAATGTCAGCGAAATGAGTCCAGGGTCCAGCGCAGAGATTGTGGGAGAACCGCTGAAAAAATCTCAACTAGGTAACCAAGATTTGAACCCAGGCCCGCTTGTTTCACGGTCAGGCATGTTAACCGTTACTCCACAGCGGTGGACTTTGAGAGTATTAAAGTGAGTTCCGAGGCTCTATAAAACCGATGTTAAATTAATCACCTTTAAATTCCTTTATCTCAGAAAGTATTAAGCTTATACATATCAATATGAAAATTCTACTGCTGATTATTTAATTATTGTTTATTAAATGTACTATTTGAATATAGTAAGTTATGATTTTCTTTGTAACCGACTGCTTTTTAAGAAAAATAAAATTACAGTAATATTCATGTATAATAGAGTTTTTATCCAAATGGCCTGAAAGTGAACTCAGCAAACAAATACTGTAGTTAAGCTATAAAATTTTCACGCTCCTAGTTATCTTAGTTTCTGAGGAAAATGTACATACATATGTTGTGAATTTTTTACTGCCCAGAAAATAAACGACAAAGTAAACATCAGAAAAAACTTAAATAACAAAACACAGAACACTATTTTTTTTTGAAAATGCAAAACAAAGTCAGCCATTATTCTCATCAACAATGTCGCTTCTGTATGAAACAAACATTAAACTACAAAAAACTCCGAATCATAGCCTTTCCTATCAAATGTTTATATTTTTTTTGCAATAATGCGGAGTGAGAAAAAAGCAGTTTGACACAAAAAACGTAATAAGTACTACCTAATTAAAAGAACTTACGATTAGAATTTTTAAATAAATTATATGTCAAATTACGCAGAAAATTCCAAATAATGATTTGAAACAAAATGTCACGGTTTTTTTATTTTTCAAAATTTGAGTCGGCAAGGGTGGTGCAGTCGGTAGAGTGCTGACCTTCTGTGTCCTAGGTTGTGGGTTCGATCCTGGATCAGATCAATGACATTTAAGTGTGTTTAAATGCGGCAGGCTCATGTCAGTAGATTAACTGGGTTGCAAAAGAACTCCTGTGGGACAAAATTCCGGCACATCGGCGACGCTGTTATAACCTCGACAGTTGCGAGCGTTGTTAAATAAAACATAATCTGTTATTATTTATTCAACATTTCACTGCTGACCTCACCTTAAATGATCATTTTTACATTCTCTGGTACACAGATATTTTTATCAGACCAGACGCTTGAGCTGCAAAGATTAGAGAAAGGGAGAGAGAGTCATTTTCATTTAACGTTTCCTTTGACTTAAGTAGCTATAGAGTGACATAAATCCAGATGCAGTGCGTTTCTAAATGCCTCTGCGAAATTGGAGATACACGAATGTTGAAGAGAAGTAGACCAGCACTTCCACAGGTGTCATCCCTGATTGCCACGCACTATACATGTCGTCCGCCTGGATGCCCGGCCCTCTAGCTGGTCCCATTGAAGAGCACCCAGGCGAGCATAACGAGAACCCCCACCCTACCCGCCAGCGCTAAGAACTACCCCCTACCCTCAGCGATTGTTTAATAACGCGAGCACTCGTTGCTAAGCAACTGTCACACAATCGATAGCTTTTAATATCGACCCACAATCGATAGCAATTTTCCAACTATCGACTACACCGGCTCATGAACAATGCACTCTAAAGTCCTTCTTTCTCTTCTTCCTAATTTCCTCCTTTCACCAAGTCATTGATTTAACATTTTCACCCTGTTCGGAAAACGTTGTAAATGAGTGATTTATCGGATTTAGTCCCTGGAGGCACGGGTTAAAATTGTAGCCATTCCAAAACAAATACAGGTGTTGCTTGGTACCTGTGTCTCTTGTAAATATTATACTGCTCTCATCCAGCACAGCATGAATTAAAGAAAATAACATGAACATATAGCCTAACTAAAAATGTCAACGAATAAAACAAAAATAATGATATACAGGATGTTTCCGAGGTGGTGTCACAAACTTTCTGGGATGCTGGCGAAGGGCGCGTGTATCAATTTGAGATAAGGAACCCTGGCCCGGAAATGACCGAGTCGAAAGTTATAAGCAAAAACAATTGTGTGGAAATGAAATAATTTTATTCCTCTGTACACCTTATTTATATGTATTTATCTGTACATCTTACACATACTTACTTACTTACAAATGGCTTTTAAGGAACCCGAAGGTTCATTGCCGCCCTCACATAAGCCCGCCATCGGTTCCTATCCTGTGCAAGATTAATCCAGTCTCTATCATCACACCCCACCTCCCTCAAATCCATTTTAATATTATCCTCCCATCTACGTCTCGGCCTCCCTAAAGGTCTTTTTCCCTCCGGTCTCCCAACTAACACTCTATATGCAACTGTATTCATCTGACTTTGTTTACGTTGTCTACTTACTGTATTCCATTCAGTGCGCTGTCTGAGGGGTGGGGACAGAAAACTACACTAAAGCAATGCAGATAGCGTAATGTGTAACGGACATGGTCGGTCCTGATACCCACGTCTGTAGACAGCAGTGTATGTGTACAAGTTGCAGTGTCCAGTCGATCAGTCCTAGTGAAATGGAGGAGTACACGAGAGCGGAATAAGTAGACCTGATTTTCGAATATGGATGAGCCGATGGGAACAGTAGACAAGCTCACAGATTGTATCGATGCAAGTACCCACGTAGGAGACATCCGGCCCATGCCATCTTTCCACGAATGTTCCAAAGATTAAAGGAAGGAGGGCACGTGGTGTGAATTACAATTCCATTTCCACACAACTATTTTTGCTTATAGCTTTCGACTCGGTAATTTCCGGACCACGGATCCTCATCTCAAATTGATATATGTGCCCTTCGCCATCATCCCTGAAAGTTTGTAACACCACCTCGGAAACACCCTGTAGACTATAGCTACAGGAAACATTTTGAGGAAAACACACGGATCAAACAATTTTGCCACTTTTAAATACTTGAGCTGTAGGATACACTTGGATAGATTCAGAGATGCTGAAAACAAATTAAGTAACTTTCAATATTTATGCAGCACAATTAAAAGAACATTAAACGGGAAAGATAGAACAGAAATTATAATGCGGCCAGTATTGATTTATGGTGCGGTGAGTTGGACACTGAATACAAAGTAAAGACAACGATTGAAAGTGACAAAGATTAAATTCCTGAGACCTATCGATTAAATTCCTGAGACCCACTACTATCGAAGGATACTTTTGACGGACCACGTCAGAAATGAAAACAATTAAGAATATTATTTAGTTTACTACAAAAAAATATCAGACTATCAAACAAATTTGATTTCACATGTTGGAAGAATGGAGATATATAAACTCCCCAAAAATTATAAACACAGACCCAAGGGGGAAGAGAATGTACTGTATATGTCCACAGAGACGATGCAGTAAACAGTTTCAGAACCTGAATGCTAGCAGTGCAGCCTGGGGCTTATCGAGCTTTACTACTGTTGTTTTGTGTATGCTATTTGTCGCCGAAAAGTCACTCTTGTCTACGAATATGGCCTACAGCACTCTGCACCGTGAACTTAACCCGGATTACGATAATAATGATGACATCTAAAGAAGCGATGACGAAATGAGTCCGAGATCCAATGCCAAAAGTTACCCAGCAATTCTGCTTCAATTGGCTTAGGGAAAATCTCGAAAAAAGAAAAACCAAGCAGATAACCTATCTCAACCAGAATTTGAATCCAAGCCCGCTCGTTTCACAGTCAGACATGCTACTCGTTATTCTACAGTAGTGCAGATCATCATTTACTAATACATTTACATAGACAGTGCCAAAAATAAGTCGCAACTGGAAGTTCCACGCAGATTACATATTAGTTTGTAAAATTTGTCATGCATTCGACGTCAACCGGGCCATGTACTGTCGTTTTCTTTCGACTTCCGTCATGTGGTCTTTTCTGAATCTTTGTACCCTTGGCCACTTCCTCTTAGTGCCTTTCGCCATGGTATTTTGGTCCGAATTTCTTGAACACATTTGAAATTCTCACTCTTAGGTCTACTGTCGGAAACTGGGTCTCGTAACTCTCGTAATAATTATTACCCACTACTAGCGTTGTCTTTAAGCTACAGATCGCTTCCGTATCTGAAATCATACTGTTATAATTGACCTTGAAATACAGCGGCGCCGCGTCGAGGTCGCTGAAGACGGCCATTTTCGCCGCGCCCTCCCCTCGGTACATATAGTCCTACAGGTTTACATATTGTGATGAAACCACATCTGTCCTGTATCGAACTGGCAATAAATCAGTAACGTAGATCTTATAGATTCCGTGCAGTAGGTATTTCAAATTTTGCATCTTTTGGAACATCAGAAACTCTTTACGTATGCCCTACCCACACTGAGAAAAGAACATAGTTTTATGTGAAAACTATACAGGCTCCATCATCAGGACAAATTTTTACACCTACTGTGTTGAGCCCTTATGCCATGGCCCAATATTTTGGAATAACTAGATATAACGGTCCAATAGGGTGAATAGTGATTCTTCAGATCGCACTGATCGTATTTGAGCTTATGGTGTAACCTGTATGTAGTCCGAATTGTTGGAGATCTTAAATTTCAGAACACCATGAAATACCTAGAAGTTTACTTTTAAACTAACGATGTTTACATAACCACTCGCGTGAGCTAACACATTGTCGTCGAAGAGCACACCACAAAGACGGCAGTACTTAACGTAAAATTTACTAGAAGCGCCACACTGATGCCATTCCACGAAATTATTGATTGCGCTATGTTTATGCTTCAATTAGTAAGAAACTTTATATCAAAATGGAATATCGATTGTCGAAGATTTCTCGCTGCGTTCTGCCTCTGTATTAAACAAGAAAAGGATCGACCTTACTGCTTTCGGACAAAGAAGTCGTGGTAATACTGTATGTAGAAGGACTTGAAAATATGACGTAAAAAGAGAGATATTTCTAGAGTTCTAATTGAGATTTTACTTTGTCTGCAGCAGTTTACGAACTCTTGTATTTCCTCCTTCGCTAATGATGTCATCTCAGAACGCGCATGAGTTGTCACGCTTGTTTACGTCCTTCTTTGAAAAGAGCAGAAAACTCGAGTCTCTATATACAAGTCGACCGACCGGAGAAAAATTCTCCGAGTATAAAAATCAAATGGCCGGAGGAGGGTGGTTGTTTTTGAACAACCCTTTTTTCTCTCCCTCTCCTAGCCTTCAGGAGCAATAACACAAATACACCCCTTTCTCTTGTATTACTGGAGTTGTACCGACTCGGGTTTTAAAAATACAAATAATAAAGAGCTTCTGTGCTGCCCACTCTTTTTTTGAAATAAAACTGGTCAAAAGCTTCAGCAGTCTGCGAGCGACCTCCTTTACGTATTCCAGTTTTATTTAGTGGAGGTTCTGTTCACACAAGCCAGCCAATCCAAGTGGAAACCGGCCCGCGATGACGTTGTATTCGAGTGCGATATATCTGCAAGGCTTTATACTGACCGTTTCCTTTTTCCTGATATTTTATGGGAGTTTTGGTGAAGAAAGACAAGTTTTAAACGGTTTTCTTGACTTCATCCAGAAGGATAAAGTTTTTTTTTGCCTTCCCAGGCCAGTAGAGTCGACGGAAGGGTTTGGAAAGGGGTACATTCCGAACTCGGAGGGTTGGGGTGATATACGATGTAGCTACAGTCGCTATAAATCTCTTATTGTCCGCACATCGACAGTTCAGAGTCCAGACTGGCTTCTCTAATTCCTGCGCACACATAAACCCATTGTCAATCTTTCTTATATGCATGAAAGGCGATGGCTGATGTATTGGCACTCCACGCGGAAAACTTGGCTTCAAATCCTGAAAATATGCGTTGAGGAAGATTTTTCTGCTATTTCTCGCAAATAATCAGCACCATAATGAACACTATTCTTATCATCGTCATTATCACTAACATTATCATTTTTTCAGCAACATCAACATATTCATTCTAAAGGTAAACCGTTAAAAAGTGGGGAAAAGAGAACAGTTGGACGTTCAATTTACGCGAGGTGCGGAAGTTTGTCCACGCTGCCTTACAGGAGGTCACGGTCGAGGTGTGGCATCATATCAAACATATGATTTCTAAAGAGAAACGGATGTGAGAACTCGAGGAAAAGTGGACCATGTGGAGGGCAGTTTAATTATTAACATCGGAAACGGCACTTCTTCCAGTGATTCCGATAATGATTCTGAATTGGGAGTAAGCCTTCTTCGTGAAAGCGACTAGAACATCGGTAAGTTTTGCATTTTGTGACAAGCTTTCATAGTAGAAGAATTAAACAACAGGAAATGACATGTGGTTGCAGAAATGCGTGAGGGGAAGATATTGTTATAGGAATAAAACATTTATTGTTACGGTATCAATTATTAAATTGAATTTCCAATAATTTAATGTACTGTAATATTTTTCAAACGAAAGTGGAATGCATAACTTCCAATACAAAGTAATAACCAGGCTTCGAGACTTTGGATCCGATACAATAAGTTTACTGTGCATGCACTATAGGTTGTTGACTCGCTGCAGGTAGATAGAAATGTGTTGAGGTAACAACGTTGCTATTTAGAGTAGAGTACGGTAGTATGGGGAAACACACACACATGTACATTCTGAAAGTAAATATACGTTACACAATGATAATGTCAAAGGAATGTGAAAAGCATTTATTCTCCTGTCTTTTATAAGCAACTGTAATTATACACAGTGTTAATGGTGGAAATAAGCATGTAGCAGTTTTAATTTTTTCACTTATCCTATTGGTCGTCTTTAGGAAGTGAAGCTACAGTACCGAATTGCAATGTACCTACTACAAGATAAATTCTCAGTGTCTCAAACGTAAATCTTTTTCGGTTATCTGCCAAAGTTTGTACTGTAGAAAGCTGCGCTCTACGTCGCATGACGTGATAGGAGCAAAACGAAAAAACCTAACATCATTGCAGTCTCTAAGAGACAGTCCTTTATTCTCGGGTGACTCTATGTCCACTAATTTGCTGTTTATGTTACACAATGTTCCATATCCGTTATTTTTACATAAAATTGATTTCCACTTCTGTTTTACACTTTCAGTAACCGGTGTACTTGATGTCTCATTAATTCTCTGCATCATTTGCTAAATTAATTTGAGGGCTTCCGGCATCTCTTGCTCTGACTTCTCTAACCGTGTAATAGCTTCAGACACAGTTTGTATGAAAACCAAATTATCCGTCAGAACCTTCAAATCCAGAGCGTTTTCCTTTGCGTATTTGTTGACATTCATTCTACAGTAACCCCACCCACTGTACGCTTTACTACTATACTCAGTACGCCGTTATGCGGATTTCCCACTGAACTGCTCTATTGGGTCCGAAGTCTCGAAGCGTGGTAATAACTAGATTGGCGTTGTAACTGACTGTACCGCAAATAGTACCGCTGCAGCAATCTACTATTCAGAACAGACTATCGCGGAACGATACTTAATAGCTTTGTTTACGTTACTTTTTTCTTATGATGGATGGAGTATAGGTAGACTATGTTACGAAGAACACATTCCTTAGAAATCTCGTACACTTTGAAAATATTACGGTGCGATATTTTCCCGTTGCTGATGCATCGGTGATAAGTATTATTATCAAGTACGAAAAATTAGAGATGACTAGGGATATCCCTCAGAGTGATAACTCACACTAACTGTGTCCAACACACATTCCACTAAATCTTGCCGGGATTTGAACTCGAAACAAACGTTTCAGTTTTACGACTAAGGCGTGTTTAAAAAGACAATTTGAAGCTAAGATAGAGCTTGAAACTTAGGTTATTAATCTTCCATTAAATAAACACATTAAGTCCTAACGAGCTAGTCCTGAAGGTCGTGGGTCGAACACTCGCTGCCGTTAATGACGACTCGCGGGGCTGGAGGATCCCAGTTCCATCACGGAGGTCAGCATAGGTCAAACAGAGACGGAGATTAAAGGGGTCAAGATGAGACAGGGGAGGGAGACAAATGGTGAGAGAAGTCGAGCCGTTGCCATGGGAACCATTTCACGACGGACAAATCCCTAGGTTGATGGACACGTGCCACGCAGAGGCGACATTGAGTCAAGCAGGCGTCAAGGTCCGGACTTCGACCTGCATTCCTTGCTAACCGCTACTTAAGAGACAATTTCTTACCCTTTAATCTTCCCCAGTCCTCCTGTGAGTGTGGCTAAGAAAAACATAAAAGCAGTTTGACTGAGAAGCGCAACATGGGTTCATGTGCACACGGATCAAGGATTATCATTAGCGGTCTGGATGCGCCACATCTTATTCTACGAGAGATTTGCGTTGCAAGCTAGTACGGTAGTCTTGCCATCCTAATGATTACCTAACTATTACGGATCCAATGAATGATCACAGCAATTTAAATCATTGTTAAATAAATTGAAACCTGCTCCTACAGAGAATAACAAAAGTAGGTAATTTACATTCTTTAGATAAATATGTAGAGTCAGATAGTATTTTTAATAGGTTATTTTACGACGCTTTATCAACATCTTAGGTTATTTAGCAACTGAATGAGATGAAGATGATAATGCCGATGAAATGAGTCCGGGGTCCAGCCGAAAGTTACCCAGCATTTGCTCATATTATGTTGAGAAGAAACCGCGGAAAAACCTCAACCAGGTAACTTGCCCCGACCGGGAATCGAACCCGGGCCACCTGGTTTCGCGGCCAGACGCGCTAATCTTTACTCCACAGGTGTGAACTCTACAGTCAGATATGCTGGAGGGTAAGTGAGTGAACAGTGGGTAGACAGACAGACAGACAGACAGACAGACAGACAGACAGACAGACAGACAGACAGACAGACAGACAGATAGACAGATAGATAGATAGATAGATAGATAGATAGATAGATAGATAGATAGATAGATAGATAGATAGATAGATAGATAGATAGATAGATAGATAGATAGGTAGAGAGATAGGCAGGCAAGTAGATAGAGAGACTACTGGGTGTTCAGTTCAAAATGTGTCATGGCTCGCTGTATGCCGTCATGTGGCTAGCCGATGAGCCTAGAGAATTCAATCTTCCTATACTTCCGCAGCGGTGTATAACCTGTGAGGCAGAGAAGTTGCCTAGCAAGTACGGCGTTCATTCTGAAGAGTACGTACCGATACGTACGGTAACGCCGGTAGTGGCAGGAATGTGAACTGTTTGGAAATACGTACTGTCGAGATATGGGGAGAGGGTTAAGACGATTACTTACGTATTTGTTGACATTAACTTCGACGGTCAACATGGACACGGAGCATTTGATTTGTGTTGTGGAATGTTGCCGTACGCAACCGATGATAACAAATAGGCCTACCCTGCGTACGACTTGCGCAAAACACAGTTCGAAAGAGGTTATGGTAGCACACAGACCGTACAGATCGCCATCTGTTGCTACGACGTTCAAGTTATACCGTAGACGTTCTCAAGTTCAGATTGAAGAACGCCTTAAATAATAGGCAACTTCTCTGACATATAAGCTGAAACTCGCTTCAAATCGGTGACTCAACAACAGTGACGTAATGACACACTTTGAAATGAGTAGTTCTTTATTAAAATAATTAATATCTTTTACTTTTGCATACGCTTGTTTTAATTAATGTTTTGACATGGGTAATAACCTGGCTACAGTCAAGGAAGTCCCATTTCTTCCGATCAATTTCTCATGAGTAACCAACAATAGGCAGAGGGCAGAGAGGAGAGAAACGATAGATAAATATAATTATTAAGACCGATGATATGGATAATTTGTATATCTCGAGACTAAAAAATTCATTGATTTCAATTCCATATTTGAAAATATAAATTTATCTCGATTTACAACGTAGGCCTAAATATATAACGTCAACGGAAGTCTGAAACTTATGATAACGCCTAATTCTTGCGAACAAAGCACTGCTTGGTCATATTTCGTTTACTGCCACTTTAAAATGAGAAATACCAAGATGGCGAGCATTGGAAGCAGCATGTTGAAGTGAGTGGTGTTTGTAAGGTGAGGTCCATGCTAATGCCCATATCCGCACTGCTCAGCCTGGTGTTAGAGCACCCGGCTGGCTCCGTATTGCTTTCTTGCGGAGGCCCGGCCCGCCTGCCAAGGAGGATGATGGATGGAGAGATGCGTCAGAGTATTGGACAAGACAGATAAAACCCAGAAGAAGGAACGAGGGGTGTGACTGAGGCGTGCGAGAAAAGGAAAAAAAAATGAACGGATAATTCTTCGATAGAATAATGTGGGTCGCGATTCTCCAGTCTGTCCTGTTGTTGGCGTTGCTTGAATTGCTTTCACTCTCATCTCAATTTGTTGGTGTACATTCCGTGTTCTACTGAATGTGAATAATTTTCAGTATTATGCGTATGTAATCGGACTTCTTTTGACATTACAGGAGTTGGGTCTCAGTTGATGTTTTAGTGTCAATGTGGAGTACAGAAGAAGATAATGTCAACGTGAAAAGAGTGAGGAGGTGAGGATTTATAAAACCGGTGAAATTATAACCGGCAAAAAGAAAGAGTAACACGATAAAATCTATTCAACAGTATTTGTGTATACAGAAAAGTTAGCTTAATCCAGAGAAGTGGCCTGAAGTGCATGTTATGCAGAAACATAAGCCTACTACAAAATATAATAGTCGCACTTACAAACTTACGGATTCGAATTCTTACTGCTTTACGACAGAGCAAAAGAAGTCACGGATCCAAATCATTACTGCTACACGACAGAGGTCATAAAATCACGGATTCGAATTCTTACTGATACAAAACAGAGCTAAAAAATTCACGGATTCGAATTCTTACTGATATAAAACTAGCTCACAAAGTCACGGATTCGAATTCTTACTGATGCACGACAGAGCTCACGAAGTCATGAATTCCAATCCTTACTGATACACGACAGAGCTCACAAAGTCACGGATTCGAATTCTTACTGATACACGACAAAGCTCACAAATTCACGAATTCCAATCCTTACTGATACACGACAGAGGTCACAAAGTCACGGATTCGAATTCTTACTGATACACGATAGAAGTCACAGTCACGAATTCCAATTCTTACTGAACACGACAGAGCTCACAAAGTCATGGATTCGAATTCTTACTGATACACGACAAAGCTCACAAATTCACGAATTCCAATCCTTACTGATACACGACAGAGGTCACAAAGTCACGGATTCGAATTCTTACTGATACACGACAGAGGGAACAAAGTCACGGATTCGAATTCTTACTGATACACGACAGAGCTCACAAATTCACGAATTCCAATCCTTACTGATACACGACAGAGGTCACAAATTCACGGATTCGAATTCTTACTGATACACGATAGAAGTCACAAATTCACGGATTCCACTCCTTACTGATACACGACAGACTTCACAAATATTAGGGCGGTACACCTCATAGTACTGAACACTCACATATCCGAACGTCTATTTGTGTAGAGCGGAACTAAGTCGCGGGTTTGCATCTCGACTCCTACAATATGAAACTCATCAGTTCAACTGTTAGGCAGCGAAACTCGTAAGTCGTGAATTGGAATCCGTATTGGTCCGCATGCAGAATCATACAGGACGAAACTCACTGAGTCTCCCTTTGAAATTCTGTCTCGTATAGAGTTGAACTCACTCGAGTTCGATTCTCTCTGTCGGAATATGAAGCTGATAATCTACGCCGCAGCCAAGGAAGTTGTTTCTTATGGACCACTCAACTTGCTTAGCTGTAGATTCTTCCTTTTTCGTCTAGTAAGTTGTGTTCTTCTCTATTCTGTTTTCTTCTTTCGTCGCGTTTCATTAAACTGTGTACAACGGTGTGAGAAAAAAAGCATATAGCGTTTCATCTCATATAGACATTCAATGAGACTGATCACTAGTAGGAAGTGAAATTGTGATTTATTTAAGATTAAATTACTCTTTTTTATATCTTGATTTCATTGATTGAAATTATCGCGAAGTCTCGAGCACCAATATTCGATGTTCCAGCCATTCGGTTACCAGCGCGCCATATTTCTAACCAGGAAAATAAATCCCCGTTTTCAGTAACGAGAATTGAGTAACAATTTTGTAACGAATTTGTTATAATTCGTGTGAAAGAGTGACCGGCATGGAAGTTGGAAGTCACAAGTCAACACACGCCCACTTTGATCTCCATCACGAGATGCACCTGTCCCACACCTCCAGATCAAACACGCCTGACACACAGTCATTTGTTCGTACGTGACCGATTGTATCTCGATTGTTATCGACGCGGGGACACGCGAGAGAATGAGTCGAGTCAAAATTACTTTTTGTAGAAATGGACTTTATATTTACAAATTCATAATTCACAATTCCGCAAGAGCGATGGCCCTCTTTTAATAGTACATCTATTTTTAAATGCAATTACGTGAGGTCACTATGGAGACCGCCCGGCCTGGTACAGTCCGGTTGGCAATGTCTTTCCACTACACTCCGTTGATTTCCTAACAGAATGACATATCAAACATGTCCATTGGATATTGATTATTTATTAATGACAGACAATGGTATAAAATTTGTTCAGTGTTCACATTTAACTATAAATATGTAGTGCTCGGGAAAAGTGACACAAGTCAGTTTCCACAAACCTTTTTTGATAATTTATTGTCAACTTACGGAACATCTGTTCGCTTGGAAAAAAATACATAGGTATTCCTCCCATTACAATAATTCATACAGAAAAAAAATCAAATCGACATAAACCAGTGTAAGTTGTCAATAAATTATCAAAAAAGGGTTGTGAAAACTGACTTATGTCACTTTGCCCAAGCACTGCAGAAATCAACCATCAACATTTTGAAATTACTATATAGGCCTACAATAGTTGTTGGAAAATTAAGGTTAAAATATATGACGAAGGATGGGTGGAACGGAGAAAAATTCTCGAACCTGGGTTTTCAGCTCTACGTACTGACGCGTTATCCACTAAGCCACACCGGGTTCCAGTTCCGATGCCGGATTGAACCCTCTCAGTTTAAGTTCCACTTCTCAGTAAATAAAGCTGAAAACCCGAGTTCGAGTCCCAGTGGCGGAGAGAATTTTTCTCCACTCCATCCATCCTTCATCATACGATATCGCAGAAATCCTCACGGTAAGATCATAATATGTACTTCGGTACATCATATTAATATGATATGCGTAAATAATCACTTAGTGATTCAAGACGGCGCTCATTCCATCGAATCCCGGCCACTTAGTGACTCGTAATGAGTGCACTTCTGCACATAGTGTGTTGGACATTGTGCCACTGTCACACATCTGTGACATAGTGCATGAGGATTAGCCACCGAAAAGAAACTGAGAGGATTCAATCCGGCATCGGAACTGGAATCCGGTGTGGCTTAGTGGATAAAGCTTCAGCACGTAGAGCTGAAAACCAGGGTTCGAGTCCCGGTGCCAGAGAGAATTTTTCTCCGCTCAACCCATTCTTCATCACATGATAACGCAGAAACCCTGCACAGAAATATCATATGTACTTCGGTTCATCATATTAATAAAATATACAGATTTTCAGTTGTTAGACATTTTTCAAGACTATTGCCTTCTCATCATCTGTAACATTATACACAGTAATAAAGTTATAATCTAGCAGAAGGGATATATAAATTTGGAGGTTGGAAAATGAACCCATGGAATGGAATGAAATTTCGGGAGGAGGCACTAAGACCCAGCACTGCGACCTTTCAAGAGCTATTAACCCTCAAGCTAGGCGCATTCCCAAACCCACACCGGCTGACTACACTAAGGTTCGCCGAGTACCCAGTTTTCGAACAGGCAACCCCACTCGTCCCTAGGCCAGTCCCCTCTCTATGTCGCCAGTCGGCGTCCGGGGAATGGTATGGAATGATGACGAAATGGAGAAATGTTGCCAGAGTGATGTAGATGCCTAATATGAGGAAACGGGAGAACCCCGAGAAAAACCCTCACTGCGACCTTGTCCGCTCAAAGTGTCACTACGGATTTTTCAACAGTAATCTCACTAGAGGTTTTGATTTATCTAGAGAAAATCAAAACTCGAGTGGGATTTAATTGACTATTACACGATTAGAAGAAAGTATATAAAGATTAGAAGTAACAAAGTACTCCAATACAATAAAATATTAATTGGCTTATGAAAATACAACTGTCTTCAAATGTATCAACTATCGAACCTGACGATGTCATATCCAGACCTTGTACACTGGTTTCTGACAAATAATAATAATAATAATAATAATAATAATAATAATAATAATAATAATAATAATAATAATAATAATTATTATTATTATTATTGTACCATCTCAACATTACGCTAGATGGCAGTAGTGTTTTATGATTATGTTTTCTTGTTACCGGTATCAGTTGTGCCAACTATGGAATCATCATTGAACTCTGTGGACTGTTACTAGTCAAGAAGGCATTGTTGATTCAGTTTCATTTTTATTACACTGCAACATTCCACTTCAATTATCCGAATCCCAGTAATCAACGTCACTTGACAGATGATTTTCAATAAATCTTAATATTAAACAATCTCTGATACGTGACTATCCATAATATCATATAGCAGAAGCTATAACATAACCTAACTAATATACTGTACACAAGTGTTAGAAAAGTTTTAATTAACGATGATGACATAAAAAATAAACATGAATAATTTTAAAAGGAATAATTATTGAATGTACAATTTTCAAATTTGAATGTGGTTGGTGGTTCAATTGATGTTATATTGGACGTGTGCGTAATAGAAGTGGAACTCGTTGATTTAGGCCTACATGGTGTATTCAACTTATTCAGGATTTCCGAATGGTGCTCTTCATTTATTTGTAAATCGGATTTCAGGTGATGCGTAGGTATGATCAGTGATTTTTATTAATTCTTGTTCTTGAATGCCAACATATTTGAAACTGCTGTGCATCGACTGGAGTGATTTGTAATTTTATATATATATTTTTTTTACGTCCAGACCAGCGCAGTTTCAAATGTTGGCAAACAAAGAAACAAATGCTAGGGACGCGATAAAATTAAACAAATGCTAGGGACGCGATAAAATTAAACAAATGCTAGGGACGCAATAAAATTAAACAAATGCTAGGGACGCGATAAAATTGTGCGATAAGCAGCCATGATTGGTTGAAATACGTCCTTTCGTACCGTTTTATTAGTCAAAAGTAGTATGACGTAGTAAGAGTGTAATAGTCAATGAAAAATACGTCGTGACCGGGACTCGAACCAGGACAGCCTGCGTGACAGGATGAAGGCCTGACCACGCAGCCACCGTAGGGAACAGAATGGACCCATAATAGTGATCTAAGTAAGTGCGATTTGTCCCTTCCTCCCGTCCTAATCCATACTATAAATTTAATACCCTATCTCAATCCAACTCATATCTAGATATAGTAATCCTATGTCACTATATTGTACGGACATCTGCAAGCTTGGAAAATGAATTTAACACAGTTCACTTTGATGAAAACAGAACGCGCATAAATTGCCATGTTATTCCCAGTGTCATTTCGAGCTTCAGATCCATTGTTGTGTCGCCACATTGTTTGCCCGCCTGCCTATAAGCCTGGAAAATGAGTTCATCATGGTTCACTTTAATAGAAAGAGGACACGCCTAAATTGTCACACCATGCTTTGTCTCACTGCAGCCCAGATCTCAAGATCCATTGTTGTTGTGTCGCCATATTGTTTGCCCGTCTGTTATCCTAGTAAATGAATTTAACACGGTTCACTTTGATGGAAACAGAACGCGTGTGAATTATGTTACCTCAGACCAGATCTCAAACCCATTGTTGTAGACTCGCCACGTAGCTTCCACATATTCCAGCCTGGAACTATAAATTCATCAAAGTTCAATATGATGTGAAATTGAACGCGCCTTAATTGTCACGTTATTCCCTGTCTCATTTCAGCTCAGATCTCGAGGCCTATTGTTGTTGTTCCGCCATACTGTTTGCCGTCTGTGAGGGACATATTAATAATTTAGCAGACGTCGAGAGCAGTAAGAAAAATATCAGCCTGTGGGGGGAAGGCAGCGGAGTGCATTAAGAGACTCGAGCTTTGTGCTTTTTATTAGGCGCTTTCCGACACAAATGACATCGAGTCACAAATTATTTAGCAAGGGGTCTTGGGTCAGCGCCGCAAGGACACTTCGGCCCCTACAAGACGCTTTCTGCATAATTTAATACTCTCTGGTTTCCTATTAAATTTAGTCGTGTAGAGTGTGTCCCAATTAAGGCCTGAACTTGAGAGTTTTGTTCATCTCCAAAGCGACAGCGACGAAAGTCCGAAAAAAAAAAAAAACTTCTCCACAGCTTTTAATAATAGTAACAGTAACAACAACAATAACAATAAGTATAATAGTAATAATAATAATAATAAGTATAATAACAATAATAATAATAATAATAATAATAATAATAATAATAATAATAATAATAACCCCTGCGGTGGCTGAGTGGCTAGTCCTTCGGCTTAGTATTTATTTATTTAACCTGGTAGACATAAGGCCATTAGATCTCTTCCCCTCTACCAGGGGATTACAACTGCGTATAATATGAAGAATAAAATTGAGAGGGTCAAAAGCAAAGGGGTACAAGTGACATTTCTAAAAAAAAAATGAGTTAAGAGCATCCAGGGTAATCTGAAGCATAACAATTTTAGTGAGAATAGGATGTGTCTTTTAACGACATCACACATTAAAATTAAAAATTAAAAATTCAAGGAATTTACGAAAACTTAAACATTTTTAATCACATTTTCTCAGTGACAATTAATACTGAATTTACAATTACAATAGAAATCACAGTACTAAAAGTTTACCAACAAGTAGGAGACCATTCTCATCCCCCTTTCTTGTTCATGTGTAGAACCAACCTTAGAAAAGCTGTGAAATCTTATTTAATACCAGCAATGGATAAAGCCCCAAATCTCGTCAGTACAAATCGAAATTTGAGAATATTATGCCGTCAAATGGAATAATCACAATGAATGAATGAATGACTGTGACATCAGCAGAATCTAAAATATTAAAATACAAACGTAACTGAAAGAAAAGCGGAAAAGACCTCTCCATAAAAAAAAAAAAAAATAAAAAATAAAAAAAAAAAAATAAAAAAAAAATAAAAAAAAATAAAATAAAAAATAAAAAGTGAAGTCGTGACAGAGAACTTGGCTTCATATATACAATGAATTTACAATAATAATAATAATAATAATAATAATAATAATAATAAATTTTATACTATACATTGGTTAGATCCAAGCTTGAATATGCATCTGTTGTATGGAACTCTATTACTTCCACTGACTCGGCTAAATTGGAGAATATTCAAAGAAAATTTATTTCCTTGTGTTCTTACAGATTTTTACCTAATTCCGATTATAAATACGAGATTAACTGCAAATATTTTAATTTGTAGTTTATTTACCAGACGTCAAGATCTTGATTATTTATTTTTCTGTAAAGTCATTAAGGGTGATCTTGACTTCAATCATTCATGAGCAATATCAGTCTTCGTATTCCTGCTAAGGGTTTAGATTTCATAAAAATTTTTATAACAGAAATTCTAAATCCCTCTCTCCGGTCTGAAGATGTATAAAATATGCTAATTTGCATGGACTGAACTTGGATCCATTTAATGTGTAGTAGACCTATATACTTTTTTGAGTTTTATGTCAGTTATTATTAATTTATGTCTTTTGTTTAGATATGTATTATAATATTCTCGTCATCTTGTATATCTTTGTAATACTATTTATATTTATTTATTTTGCTAATAATTGTAACATAAAATATAATATATGGTTCCCTTCTTCATTTATATGATTCCATTATTTCATTTGCATTTATCGTTTTATTTAATTGCCATTATTTTAATTATTCCACTGTACTTTTATTGTAATTTATATAATTGCTGATGTTTTTGTTATATTCTTTGTGCTGAACTGTAATTGGCCACTGGCTATTGTACAGCATATTAAATACAAGTAAATAAACAAATAAATATATAAAATTATTATTATTATTATTATTATTATTATTATTATTATTATTATTATTATTATTATTATTAAGCCTTACCGTTATGGAAAGAAGACAAGGCGTCTATTCGAAACAGAATGTCTTTACTGATAACTAGTAAAATTAAAAAAAAAAAGGATGATTGTGTTTGAAGTTGGCCGAGTATTTCGAAGGAGAGTAGGCCAAGAGTTCCAGCCACGAGGTTATCACGGATCAGACTTGGACTCAGCTACGCACAACACGTCCACCCTGGAGGCAGGCAACCCGTACTCCTGCCAGGTTAATATCCCCGTAATGAGGCCGCCACAGTCATGTAAGCCATAAAACAAGTGAGGACCGAGAAGCGCCGCCGGCCCTTCTCTGTTATGCAGGCTGCATACAGCCCTAGGGGACAGACCATGTTTGAAGGTAATATGAAAAGGGAGAGGGGGAGAAAATGTAAAAATATACAAAGTTTGTTTCTGTTTCAAAGTTCTTTCAGGAGAACAAAAATGTTAAAAATAAAAACGCACTCCCACCCCTCTGGGGGTTTGAATAATATTATTTTTAAAATCGTAATTCTTGTTGTTTCTTTGCGAGGGCTATGACGTCATGTGCAGTGCCGAGCACTGTAATTACTGCCGCTTCCAAATTGTAGCCCTCGGCGCATCACGGGATCAGCGCATGTTTCCGGATACCAAGGGCTGGGTTCGGTTCCTGATGTGGTTAACATTGATTAGAATGGAAAATTAATCGGTGTAACGGAGATGGCACAATATATTCTTTCATACGTCTTACACATACGATGAAAGAGTAATGGAACGGAGAAAAATTCTCTCCGGCGCCGGGATTTGAACCCGGGTTTTCAGCTCTACGGGCTGATGCTTTTATTCACTAAGCCACACCGGATACCCACCCCGGCGTCGGACAGAATCGTCTCAGTTTAAGTTCTAACTCTTGGGTCTAAACATTTCAATTGCTCCATGAAGTTACCTATTAAATTCTCGTGTATATAATATTTTCTTGAAATATCACTAAATATATAGGTTCATTTTATAATGAGAGAGATACAAAATGAATATTAATACATGGGAAGTGAAAGGACTTCTTTTTGGCGCTAGGGGAACTTCATTTAAGTTAACCAGAACCATTCTCCTTTCTCTTAAATTTTCTAATGAGGACATTAACAACATTTGTCTAATGATATTGAGAGATTCACTATCCATTTTACACAATCACTTGTATAATACTACGTAATATTTTTTTTTTATTTCATATCATTACTATTCAATGTATTTTCATCTCATATTTCTCCGAAATCAAATTGCACTTCATTTTTAAATTGATCATTGTTCCGTATTCTCTCCGCAATCATATTGTATTTTTAATTTAACCTCTGCTTTGTATTCTGGATCCTAGTGGTCAGCCGTAGATTTCGGCCAGATGTCCCAAATTGTGGAATTTGTGTGGCTAAAATACAATCTCTGAATAAAATTAGTAAATCTACGATAATAAAGAAATAAAAATAAAATCTATACAAAAACATTAACTCTAATAATAATAATAATAATAATAATAATAATAATAATAATAATAATAATATTTATATTTGAAAGAAAAGCACAACAGCAGTGTCTCTTCAAAAAGAGAAAAGATACGAGAGACGCAATTGGACTGCTGCGAACAATCAACAAAAGACATCTAGATAAGAATTATTAATAAGCGTATATAGTATTTGTGGACTTCAAAAAGACATTCGACAGAGTGGATTGGAAGAAACTTATGGAGATCCCGAAAAAAAATGATGTATTGGAAAGAGTGGAGGCTGTTCAGTAACCTTTATGTGAAACGAGTCAAAGTGAGGATAGGAGAAGAAATTTCAGAGGGAAATATGGGTTGTTAGCAGAAGAAGAGATGTTAAGGGATATGTTACTGGAGCTAAATAACAGTTGTGAGCAGTATTGCATGTAGATAAATGCAAATAAGACCAATATTATGGCATCGGAAGAACACTAAAGAAGATAAACGTGCAAATTCGAAATGAGGCAGTAGAACAAGTGGACAGCTTCAAATACTTAGAGTGCACTATAAGCAGTAATGTGAACTGCTGTCAGAAAGTCAAAAGGAGTATAGAAATGACAAAGGAACCTTTCTAATAGAAAAAGAAGCATCGTCTGCGGACCTATCGAAAAATAATTAAGGAAAAAACTGCCTACTGAAAGATTCACTAGAAGGAATGGTGAACGGAAGAAAAATTTGGGACGGAAGAAGATGAACGATAGACGCCATTAAGATATATGGCTCTTATGGATAAGTGTAGTGCTGAAAGATACTTGTGCAGGTATGAACATATCATACTCGTGGATTTCAGTTCGAACTTAGGGTTAAGATACAAATTAGATTTACTTTAAATGTTATTTTAAGTTGAAAGAGTAATGGAACGGAGAAAAATTCTCTCCGGCGCCGGGATTTGAACCCGGGTTTTCAGCTCTACGTGCTGATGCTTTATCCACTAAGCCACACCGGATACCACCCCGGCGTCGGACAGAATCGTCTCAGATTAAGCTCCAACTCTTGGGTTCCCTCTAGTGGCCGCCCTCTGCACTACGTCATAGATGTCTATGAATGTAGGACCGAAGTCCACACATGAAACTCAAAACATAAGATTATTTAGGGCCAAATTAAAGAAGTACCTAATTTCTCACGCCTTCTATTCTGTAAGTGAATTCATGACATTCAATAACACTTCATGAAATTGATACTAAAACTGTGTGTTGTACTAGTAGACTATATTGTACATCTCGTCTGTATATATATTTCATCTAGACTGTGACTATAAATTAAGACTTTATAATAGTATTAAGTTTTTTGACTTGTTCCATATTCTAGCTGTAAAGCAATGTATGAATACCATGGAATGTTAATAGATACAATACAATACAATGTGCTGAGGTGCACTCGTTATGAGTGACTAGTTGGCCGGGATCCGACTCATAACGAGTGCACCTCAGCACATGTGTGGACTTCGGTCCTACGTTCATAGACACCTATGACGTAGTGCAGAGGGCGGCCACTAGAGGGAACCCAAGAGTTGCAGCTTAAACTGAGACGATTCTGTCCGACGCCGGGGTTGTATCCGATGTGGCTTAGTGGATAAAGCATCAGCACGTAGAGCTGAAAACCCGGGTTCAAATCCCGGCGCCGGAGAGAATTTTTCTCCGTTCCATTACTCTTTCATCGTATGATGACGCAGAATATCTGCATGGAAATATCATATGTACTTCGGTACATTAAAATAATATATATGACATGCGTAAATCACTTCGTGATTTAAGACGGCGCTTATTCCGTCGGATCCCGGCCAACTAGTCACTCATAACGAGTGCACCTCAGCACATGTGTGGACTTCGGTCCTACATTCATAGACATCTATGACGTAGTGCAGAGGGCGGCCACTAGAGGGAACCCAAGAGTTGGAGCTTAATCTGAGACGATTCTGTCCGACGCCGGGGTTGTATCCGGTGTGGCTTAGTGGATAAAGCATCAGCACGTAGAGCTGAAAACCCGGGTTCAAATCCCGGCGCCGGAGAGAATTTTTCTCCGTTCCATTACTCTTTCATCGTATGATGACGCAGAATATCTGCATGGAAATATCATATGTACTTCGGTACATTAAAATAATATATATGACATGCGTAAATCACTTTGTGATTTGAGACGGCGCTTATTCCGTCGGATCCCGGCCAACTAGCCACTCATAACGAGTGCACCTCAGCACGTGTGGACTTCGGTCCTACGTTCATAGACATCTATACGTAGTGCAGAGGGCGGCCACTAGAGGGAACCCAAGAGTTGGAGCTTAATCTGAGACGATTCCGTCCGACGCCGGGGTTGTATCCGGAGTGGCTTAGTGGATAAAGCATCAGCACGTAGAGCTGAAAACCCGGGTTCAAATCCCGGCACCGGAGAGAATTTTTCTCCGTTCCATTACTCTTTCATCGTATGATGACGCAGAATATCTGCATGGAAATATTTTTTTTATTTGAGTAGGTTATTTTACGACGCTTTATCAACATCTTTGGTTATTTAGCGTCTGAATGAGATGAAGGTGATAATGCCGGTGAAATGAGTCCGGGGTCCAACACCGAAAGTTACCCAGCATTTGCTCATATTGGGTTGAGGGAAAACCCCGGAAAAAAACTCAACCAGGTAACTTGCCCCGACCGGGAATCGAACCCGGGCCACCTGGTTTCGCGGCCAGACGCGCTGACCGTTCCTCCACAGGTGTGGACGCATGGAAATATCATATGTACTTCGCTACATTAAAATAATATATATGACATGCGTAAATCACTTCGTGATTTAAGACGGCGCTTATTCCGTCGGATCCCGGCCAACTAGTCACTCATAACGAGTGTACCTCAGCACATGTGTGGACTTTGGTCCTACATTTATAGACATCTATGACGTAGTGCAGAGGGCGGCCATTAGAGGGAACCCAAGAGTTGGAGCTTAATCTGAGACGATTCTGTCCGACGCCGGGGTTGTATCCGGTGTGGCTTAGTGGATAAAGCATCAGCACGTAGAGCTGAAAACCCGGGTTCAAATCCCGGCGCCGGAGAGAATTTTTCTCCGTTCCATTACTCTTTCATCGTATGATGACGCAGAATATCTGCATGGAAATATCATATGTACTTCGGTACATTAAAAAAATAATATATATGTTATTTTAAGTGTTCGTACTTCATTTAATTTAGGATGCTCATTATTATTATTATTATTATTATTATTATTATTATTATTATTATTACTGCTACTATTAGTTATTATTAGTATTATTAATTCATTATTAATTGTCTTTTTATTAATTGTGTTTATTATTTTATTATTGAGTGTAATTAGATACCATTGCCAGAGGGTATTTACCCATTTGGAGTGTGAATAAATACATACATACATACATGCGGAGACTCAAAGGACGGAAAGTTTGGAAGATGCTGGGTTTGCAGTGAAATACCTGCCATTGGACAAAAATTATGGATAATAATAATAATAATAATAAGTGATATAAACTAGCAGAATCAAGATGCGCCTATGTCGTCAACGCTGTAACTGGATTGGAACATGAGGTACGTAGACAATGAACAGCCGAAACTTAATTGGAAAACGGCCGCCGCAAATACAGGAAGCAGCAATCGAAGTGGCGAGAGACATAAACCGCCATTGTCTAGTTTTCATACATTGTGCCAGCATAGCGAGTCGTAAAGATACCTTCGCAGATATTATGAGGCGCGCCGCGGTGCAAGATTCGCTCAAGTCACACCCGCTTGTGACAGAGGAGACGGGCGCACTGGGGTAAGATCTGTACCACGAGGTATTTGTGTCCTATCAAGTGAGTAAACAAATTAAATACGTAATCGACAGAATTACTCTTAAATTAGAAGTCGGCTTCGTATTTGAGAGGTCCTCCGTTGCAATCTAGGCGTTAGTGCTTAAAAAAACCCCTCCACCGACACGCATTTCCCTTCCAATTTTATCTCCTTCTCTATCAGTTCAAGTAATTGTTAGCCAAATGTGGAGCCCTTACATTGTATCAAAAACTTTGTTACAGGACGAACACATATTATTATTATTATTATTATTATTATTATTATTATTATTAATTTGGAGCTAAGAGGGATGAAGTTACAGGAGAATGGAGAAAGTTATACAACACAGAACTGCATGCATTGTATTCTTCACCTGACATAATTAGGAACATTAAATCCAGACGTTTGAGATGGGCAGGGCATGTAGCACGTAAAGGCGAATCCAGAAATGTATACAGAATGTTAGTTGAGAGGCCGGAGGGAAAAGAAGACCTTTGGGGAGGCCGAGACGTAGATGGGAAGATACTATTAAAATGGATTTGAGGGAGGTGGGATATGATGGTAGAGACTGGATTAATCTTGCTCAGGAGTGGGACCAATGGCGGGCTTATGTGAGAGCGGCAATGAACCTCTGGGTTCCTTAAAAGCCAGTAAGCAAGTATTATTATTATTATTATTATTATTATTATTATTATTATTATTATTACTATTATTATTACAAAGCCTTATAAGCTATAAAAGCTCTTGATTGCTTTAGTTTACAATATAATACCACTGCATCCTGTCTAACAAACAATTTTCCAGTTATAAATTTCTACAATTTTTAGGTCCTCCTTTTGATTGTTTTAATACCTACACTTAGGTCTTCCAAGTTGTCATTTACCTAAAGATTTTGAGTTCATTTTTGAAAATTCCAACAAGTCGTGTACTAAATTAAAAAGAATGGTATTCAATCATATGACTTATTTTAATGTAAATTATGCAATTATAAATTTGCATTATATTTTAAAATTGTTAACGTTTTCGCTATTCAGTATGGCATCTTCAGACATTGATAATAGAGATATCTTGTGAAAAAATATATTGCATTAAAATTGTAGTGAAGATTTTTACATAATATCAAAGTATAGTTTGTTGATGTCTATATTAAAAAAAAAAACATTTAAAAACGGTGAAACACTTAAGTGTACCAATTACATTAAAGTTGGACAGCTCACAAAGTTATAAGATTTGGAGAATCTGGTGATTTTATGGACATTTCCGCTGCTCAATAATGCAAATTTTGAGCCATTAACATGCCAATTTACTTCATAATATGGTTACCTCACACGTGAAACACTCTATGTTTAATGTTAACATTTTACATGTTGTAAGATCTGCGAGCAATCACCTGTAATACCAGTGAGGTCGCCCGATGTTTAGAATTGAACTCCAGATCTGCAAGATAGACGGGTTTGAGTCTGAGAGAGAGAGTAAGGTAGATCTACAAGGCAGCTCAGTCCCTGGCGACGCTTTTGTTATTCCCGGCAATAAACCCGATGCGATGGTCGTAAAGATGCGAGACGCTGCTTGCACAACAATGCCACAGGGCTACCCGCAAGTGGGAACGCGGTTATTAAACTTGAGTCACCACCACCACCACTACCACCACCATTAGTCATCATAATCATAATTATTTATTTCATTTTTTCTTAATAAGAATTAGGAAGATAAAGAGCAAATGTGATAATGTAAAAAGAATCGGTTTTTGCACCCATCATACTAAGAAAATATCTTCAAGCATGTGGTTTGACTATAAATGAGTCAATCAGAATCACTTCTTCAGAATTCTCGCTTTACCTTGTTCTGTCACTGACACTGCTAACTCAACGACTGACAATGCTCCTGTCCACTTTTTGATTCCCATAGACATGTTGTAAGCGCCAGTGAATGTCTGCAATGGTTTTCTGCTCCGCAAAGAGAAATTCAATCACAACTCTCTGCTGTGCACGTGTTTCACGTGCAGTCGCCATTTTAAAAATAATCTACATCACAGCCGTCTAACGGAAAACGGCGCAGCGTTATTATGAAGTACTGGTAGGCCTAGTCGTCCTTAGTGGTTCAGCGAGTAACATAATAGTTTCTGAATCCGAGGTTCACGGCTTCAAACCTGGCTGAGGGAAAAAATTGTGAAGGTTTCCTCCGGGGGGGATGGGTCCCGTGACTTAAGGGTAAGTGTAAACTACCCTAAATTACCATAAAAAGAAGTAAATTCTCCTACAATTATTCTACACAATCTTTTGCTCTACAGTGATAATAGCGCCGGGAATCATTCTACTTCGAAAAAGAAACAATTAAATACGATTGCAATAATCTTGGTAACGCTGCTAATCGATTCAGATGTATAGATAGTGAAAGAGAAATAAAATGCTGAGAATAGAACAACTTTTAGAAATTCCAATTTTTAGTTCGAACGGTCTCTGATGAGTGGTGAAGAAAATTGGCGGTGCACCGAGAAAAAAACGTTGCCTTTTTAAAGTTTTAGCTCCTGAAATGGCTTTGATTTCATGTGATGAGGATCATGATCATGAACCATACAGTGATCGAGTCTTGTAGCGTCGACAAATAACTAGAGAGGGAAAACGAAAAGCAAATGAAAATTCTCAAGAGAAGGCAGGCACGATTCTACTAGAAAGGCTTCAAAATTGGTAGTTACAGACCTAAAATACCAAGCATCTTAAGAGAAACAAAGTACACAATGTGTCCTCTCCGTAATGCTATACAAATGGTTCTGGATTTAAAGAAATGTACACATGGATAACATTTTACCTGTCTAGTCTTTGGGAGAATTTACACTGACGAAATTGTAAATACTTTTGAATTAGGGAAACTTACAATACTCCTGTCTCAGATTTACTACATATAAAAGAACCCTTTCCCTCTCCAGATAGAAGTCTACAGATAAACAATGTCGCCCGTTCCTCTCCCACGTTGAATTTCAAAGCCGAAAAACTTCTGCACTCGAAAACGTCTACCACTACTACCACTATGTACATGGACAGTTCAATAAGTAATGCACATCATTTTTTTTCTCTGCTGCCTTTCATTAGAAAATAACGAAATTTTACACACATCATCTTTAAAGCTTCCTGCATTTCGTCACATAGTTCCGCCGTTTTCCGTTAGATGCCTGTGATGTAGTTTAGTTTTAAAATGGCGGCTGCACGTGAAACACGTACAAAGCAAAGAGCTGTGATTGAAATTCTCTTTGCGGAGCAGAAAACCATTGCAAACATTCACAGGCGCTTACAACATGTATATGGGGATCAAACAGTCGACAGGAGTACTGTCAGTCGTTGAGTTAGCAGCGACAGAACGAGGTAAAGCGAGAATTCTGAAGGAGTGATTCTGATTGACACATTGTCAGCTCGTGAAAGAATAAACTCAGAGGTTTACATCAAAACTATGAAGAAGTTGAAGAGACGATTTAGGCGTGTTAGTCCCCATAAAGATGTCAGCAAAATTCATCTTCTCCATGGCAATGCGAGGCCACACACAAGCGTGCGCATTCGTCAAGAAATCACAAAACTTGAGTGGACTGTTCTTTATCACCCTCCTTACAGTCCGGATCTCGTACCATCTGACTTTCTTTCGTTTGGTCCTCTGAAGGATGTGATCCGTGGGAAGCGATATGACAATTCAGCTGGTATTCAGCAATATTCATATCACACATTACTTCCACCTACTCAGAACACATCACCAACACCAACCACAACTACAGCAATAGGGAAACAAACTTGGAAAATCTACACGCTGCTGAACCGAAAAGCCAGAAACTGAACACACTAGTAAAATACGAAATATACAGAAATACAAAAGCAATTGCACAACACACCCTCAACATTCAAATTTCAGAACACACGCGCTACTCGATACAACACTACCGATCATAAACTCACCCCCACCAAAACAACAGCAAGAAGAAATCGGAAACAAGCGAAATACTACACTAAAAACATGAAGATGGCGGATAAACGCCGAAACTTGTTATTAATTGAGATAAAAGTTTTGGCATAAAGAGAAGAAAGTTATAACAAATTTAGCAAATTGTAAGTGAGACAAGTGTTAAAAGTGTGTAATCAATATGTATATTATTATAAAACGTAGTAGACAAGGTTTTCAAAGTTTCTTTTGCCAATAGCGCCAGCTAGTTTATGATTGCAGATGTTAAGCGAGGTTTGGAGTGGAGGCTGCAATCATTCATTATTATTATTATTATTATTATTATTATTATTATTATTATTATTATTATTATTATTATTATTATTATCATTGTATTATAAATTTTTCGAGAAAAATTAAAGCAGATAGAAAACTAGGACAGTGAAAATGTTTGTAATAGTACAAAAATATATACAAAAAATGAGATCAATTGCATAATAATTTTCTCAAATACTTGCTTGCTATCTTCTTTTCTTTTCTATCATGTATTAGGCCCAGCGGTCTGTTACGGTACCACTCCATCGTTTTTGCGAAAGGCTCAAGAATTTTTTCCTGAAGGACGGCAATTAATTATTTAGAGTGGTATTCTTGTAGGTGGCATCCTGAATATATCAGATTTCCATTTCTGTCCACAATTTTAAATTTTCTCTAAAATATAACCGACTTATAATTCTTTCAAAACATATATGTTTTTCTTCTCTAATTTAGTTCTTCACATTTACGTATGGTCTAAGCTTCATTTCCACATATGAGAATAGTTCTCGCCAATGTTGTATTGGATTTGATCTTATATGTTTTTGGAAAAGAGTGGCTTTGAAAATGTTATTAGTACTATTCATTACATAAATAAAACAATTAAATTTTGTAGAAATATCTTTACCCAGTTCACAACTTATATATTACGAGTTTTTACTCCTTCAGGAAAGAATTAAGACTGCATGTTTGTAAATGTTATTTTACTAATAATAAACATCAATAAACAACAACAATAAAATATCTAAATATTTAAAACATAGTCTCTGTTCTGCAGGTTTATTATAAAAATATATTTTGCTGCGAACATAATTTCTCTGGCAAAGCTATTACTTTAGTCTCATCAACTGAAATTTCCATCCCGTATTCGTAGAAATGAGTTGTAATTGAAAAACAGAACTTTGTAGGTCCTCTTCAGAATAACTTGGTAAGAATATTTTTAAATGATGTGTAAAATGATAACGGGTGAGAATATGTCATTTAATTACATCTACTTTCATCATAGCGTATCAACATAAAAAGAGCGTTTCTTCTTCACTTGTTGGTATAAAATAACAGATGAAGCAATTTAGTCGCCTGCGAAATGTTGTGGATGCCACCAGCAACGCACCCACATTCTCTGTGACCCGGAATTCCTGTGTAACACTGATTAATTCCGAAAGGAGTTGTATGGGGCCGCTCGTGCAACTTTTTTACGCTTCGAAAAACTTAAGAGCAAAGCAGCACAATACCAGAAAGTGTTGACAGTATTGTGAGGGCACATATTTCATTTATGCACAACAAAGAAAAGTTTTTATACGCTCACGCCAGGGGGCGGAGGTGCCATAACTCGGGGCAATACATAAATAATGTCCGAGAGAAGAAGAAGAAGAGTCCCGCAATAATGACCCGGAATAACGACTGCGTTTACGGGCCAATCGAATACAGTACAGTTGCCAAGCAACATAAGCACGCTCGGCACTGTAATATCGCATGAAATTCTTATTCTAGCTGCCAAGAGCTCCTCTATTATATTAAAGAAAGAAGAAAGCGGGTCGTGTGTGCGCGGTAGATAAAGTAAGGATCGAAATTTGTTCTGTAGGACATGGAGGTGTGTCCCTTAACAGTAGTCCATTATATTCTGTGTTCTTTAATTGGTTATTTAATGATGCTGTATCAACTGCGAGGTTGCTTAGCATCGACCGAGCGAGATGGCTCATGCGTTCCGCATGAGACTTGCATTCGAGAGGTCCGAGGTTCGATTCCCGGACCGACCAGCCTGACTGTGGTTTTTCACATGCCGACTTGAAATTTTCATTGACACGGTCCATTTACCTTCACCACCCGTGCAGAAAAATAATTTAGATTTCATATCATTCATCTTCTTCTTCTCATTCCATAGACATATTCAGGTCAAGACGCATGTCTTCGTCCGCTTACGGGGGGGATGTCCTCTCCACAACCGTTCCTGAGTTCCCAGCTTTCCGCAATATCTCTGCCAGGATTCATTTCTTAAGAGCACTTCTAAGGGCGCTTCGACACCTTGGAAGGGTCGTTGGAATGAATTCTGTGTTGCTTGATCACCTTGGCGGTATGAACTTAGGGTGGGGGAGTAGGGGGTCCGCATTGGATGGGCGGGTGAAGGGTCACATTAAATTTAAAAATCTAAAATTGTTTCATGTTTTTCTGCAATGACAGCACATTCATAATGGGTAGTAGACTGATGCTATCCAGGAGTTCACATATCTAGAAGTAGGTTAATGATTTTCGGAAATGCCAGTATAATGGGCAGGACACTGATGCAAGCCAGGAGGTTAAAAAATATGAAATTGTTTAATGTTTTTTTCGGGCAATGACAGCATATTTATAATGGGCAGGAGACTGATGCAAGCCAAGAGGTTACAAAATATAAAATTGGTTAATGTTTTTCGGGCAATGACAGCATATTTATAATGGCAGGAGACTGATGCAAGCCAAGAAGTTAAAAAATATAAAATTGGTTAATGTTTTTCGGGCAATGACAGCATATTTATAATGGGTAGGACACTGATGCAAGCCAGGAGGTTAAAAGAATATGAAATTGGTTAATGTTTCTCGGGCAATGACAGCATATTTATAAAGGGCAGGACACTGATGCAAGCCAGGAGGTTAAAAAATATGAAATTGGTTAATGTTTCTCGGGCAATGACAGCATATTTATAATGGGCAGGAGTCTGATGCAAGCCACGAGGTTAAAAAAATATAATATTAGTTAATGTTTTTCGGACAATGACAGCATATTTATAATAGGCAGGAGACTGATGCAAGCCAGGAGGTTAAAAAATATAAAATTGGTTAATGTTTTTCGGGCAATGACAGCATATTTATAATGGGCAGGACACTGATGCAAGCCAGGAGGTTAAAAAATATGAAATTGGTTAATGTTTCTCGGGCAATGACAGCATATTTATAATGCGCAGGACACTGATGCAAGCCAGAAGGTTAAAAAGTATGAAATTGTTTAATATTTCTTGGGCAATGACAGCATATTTGTAATGGGCAGGAGACTGATGCAAGCCAGGAGGTTAAAAAAATATGAAATTGGTTAATGTTTCTCGGGCATGACAGCATATTTGTAACGGGCAGGAGACTGATGCAAGCCAGGAGGTTAAAAAATATGAAATTGGTTAACGTTTTTCGGGCAATGACAGCATATTTGTAAGGGGCAGGAGACTGATGCAAGCCAGGAGGTTAAAAATATAAAATTGGTTAATGTTTTTCGGGCAATGACAGCGTATTTATAATGGACAGGAGACTGATGCAATCCAGGAGGTTAAAAAATATAAAATTGGTTAATATTTTTCGGGCAATAACAGCATATTTATAATGGGCAGGAGACTGATGCAATCCAGGAGGTTAAAAAATATAAAATTGGTTAATGTTTTTCGGGCAATGACAGCATATTTGTAATGGGCAGGAGACTGATGCAAGCAAGAAGGTTAAAAATATAAAATTGGTTAATGTTTTTCGGGCAATGACAGCGTATTTATAATGGACAGGAGACTGATGCAATCCAGGAGGTTAAAAAATATAAAATTGGTTAATGTTTTTCGGGCAATGACAGCATATTTATAATGGGCAGGAGACTGATGCAATCCAGGAGGTTAAAAAATATAAAATTGGTTAATGACTTTCGGGCAATGACAGCATATTTGTAATGGGCAGGAGACTGATGCAGGCCAGGAGGTTAAAAATATAAAATTGGTTAATGCTTTTCCGGCAATGACAGTATATAATGGGCAGGAGGCTGATGCAAGCCAGGAGGTTAAAAATATAAAATTGGTTAATGTTTTTATCGGCAATGACAGTATATTTTTAATGGGCAGGAGACTGATGCAAACCAGGAGGTTACAAATATAAAATTGGTTAATGTTTTCCGGCAATAACAGTATATAATGGGCAGGGGACTGATGCAAGCTAAGAGGTTAAAAATATATAATTGGTTAATTTTTTTACGGCAATGACAGTATATAATGGGCAGGAGACTGATGCAAGCCAACAGGTTAAAGAATATAAAATTGGTTAATGTTTTCCGGCAATGACAGTATATATTGGGCAGGAGATTGATGAAAGCCTTGAGGTTAAAAAATATGAAATTGGTTAATGTTTTTCGGGCAATTACAGCATATTTTTTAATGGGCAAGAGACTGATGCAAGCCAGGAGGTTAAAAAATGTAAAATTGGTTAATGTTTTTCGGGCAATGACAGCACATTTATAATGGGCAGGACACTGATGCAAGACAGAAGGTTAAAAAATATGAAATTGGTTAATGTTTTTCGGTAAATGACAGCATATTGATAATGACTTATGCTATCCAGGATGTTAGAAATCTAAAATTCTTTTACGTTTTTAATCAATGAGAGCTAGAATTTTGAAAAGATAAAAAAAACTCATGTTGGCTTCTGATGAAATCAGTCTTGATACTTGTTAAGCAAGAAGGTTAAGAATCTCAAATTGGTTTACATTTTTCGTCAATGACAGAATATTCATAATGACTGGGGACTAATACAAGCCGGGGAACAGTAAATATAAAATAAGTTTTTCAGTCGGCAATAAGACTGTATGGAAAATGGCCAGGCGACTAATGTTGCTCAGGAGGTGATGAATTAGTGACATGGTCTATTCTAATAAGTTAGAAAAGAAAACTATTAACAGAGAAACAGAACGACAGTAGACAACGTGGCAAAAACTACTGAAAGACGGGAGAAACAGTAAAATCTTGAAGTTGGTCGATCGGTCTTTCTGAATGTTCTGCGTACTAAGTGGCATTAAGTGAAATTCGTTCGAGTTTCAGGTTTTTTTAATTCTCCTGAAGATTAGGCTGTCTGATAAGACAAGCAGATGTGGCGGAATTGGATTTAATGACTTTCTCCAACAAATTAATTAACGTTCAATTCGAGACATGTTAAACTCATTAAAAACCTTTCAAAAACAGAATCAAACAGGCAGATATAAATTCGAGCGAGCGGAATCTGTTTTGTCTACAAAGCAGTCGAGCGGAACGCCCGGAAAAATCGCTCAGAGGAAAAGTGGAGTATCTTCTAGTTGGTAAAATATTTGTGTAATATAGGCTGAGACCTACGCCTTGATGAGAACAAGTTTGGAACAAAAGACTACAATTCTTCAGAGATGTAATGTTTTATGTAGATATTACCAAGGATTTTGATAACTTGTATAACAAAATGCGAGAAATTTCGGTCAAATACTTTTTAATAACACTTCATTGCATCTACATTTGTCCAAATTGCTAACATTTCAATGAAAGTGTCTTCTTATTCGCGTTCATGACGAATATAAGAAGTCAAGGGTGACTACGGTTTTATGACATTACTTAAAGCATTTCGTTCTACAGACTGAATAAAAGGTTAGTTATTTATTGTAAAACTAAGGCTCGAACTCAGGTTAAAAATTAACAGTGTACATGTTCTTTGCTTCCCCCAGAATGGCTCTTATGATTTTATTCGAAAATCAGATATTTAAATTTGAGATGTAGGCCTAATTGAGTTCCGTGACATGTTTCTGTGATCTATATATTTCCTCAGTTTGTCATTTACCCCCTTCGATCTTTCAATCTTCTGTTTGTTGTTTTTCATTATTCCATTTTCTTTTTTCACCACTCGTTTATTTCCTTTCCTTTCTTTCACCCCTTTTACCTTCCTTCGTCTTTCTACCTAACTTTGGGCTATAAAACTATTCGCAAGGCATTCTCCAGGAGGGAAGTAAAGCTGTGGCCTTCAGGTCTTAGATTTATGACACACAAAAAGACCTTGTCCCTAACAGAGGGCTCCAGGTAACATTTTCGGTCATTTTTCGCTCACGTTGAATTTCGACAATGAATTATATCTGCAGCTGAAAACGTCCTTAAATAAAATACTACTCATTTATTTTTCTGTTTTCTCTTCATTTCTTCTTCCTATTTTATTTATTTTGTTTCATATTTCCCCTTCTCTTTCCGGTTTTCTTCATTTCCAATATTTTAATTCTTTATGTTCAATTTCTTCTTTTCTCTTTATTTACTTTTTTTTTTACTCCCTTTGTGTACAAAGGAAGCCTTTAATAGAAAAAAAGCATCTTCTGCGGACCTCTCGAAAAATAACTAAGGAAGAAACTATTGAAGTGCTTTGTGTGGAATTTGGCAATTTATGTGACAGAAACATGGACTTTACGACGAAGTGAAGAGAAGCGACTAGAAGCATTTGAAATGTGGATATGGAGAAAAATGGAGTGTGTAAAATGGACTGATAGAATAAGAAATGAAGATGGTTTTGGAAAGAGTGGGTGAAGAAATAATGATGCTGAAACTAATCACGAAGTAGAAAAGAAATTGGTTGGGTCACTGGCTGAGAAGAAACTGAATACTGAAGGATGCACTGGAAGAAATGGTCATAATATGGATCACATGCGGAAACTAAGAGGAAGACAGAAAGTAGAAAAGACTAGAGAATGCTGGGTTTGCAGTGTAAGATCTGCCCTTTGGCAGAAAACTATGAATGAATAAAATATTTTATATCTAAATTTGTACCGATTTATTTTATATTTCTGTCTTTCTTTCGTGCAATTTCATTTATTTCTCTTTCCTTTATGTGTCTATATATTTTTACGCTTACTCATATAATTCTCTATCTTGCTTTTTTACTCGACCATATTCCTATATTTTCCTCTCTTTACGAATCTCGACCGGCAGAATTTTCGTTCTCAGTCACTTGTGACACTTTTCCTCTGCATGGCTTGAATTGTCAACATTTCACGTTAATCTCGCTTGGTGTGAAATCATGCGGATTCACCCATTCGGTCGTTTGGGTGGCGCAGTTGGCTACACTGCGCGGAATCTAACGATAATCGACACGCAGCAAATTACCCACCCCCTCCGCCATTTTTACGCCAATGAACTAATCGCCATTGTTTCAACATCGCCAGAGTGGAAGGGGTTTGAACACGTTCATTGCAACTGGTAACACACAACAGCTACAGAAGAAGTACCGCAATGGCCTTCCCATATCTCTTCTTTCAAAGGGTAGTCTTCTCCTTGGGAATTTCTAATGGTGTGGAGGTTATTGCTGCTGTCAGTGACTGTCACTTGAAGGTGATGTTTCGTGTCTCTGACGTCATCGCACTGGAGGTTGGAATATAATGTCAGTTGAAGAGCAAATAGCACTTGAAAGCTTCAATGTTTGGGTGCCATCGCTTATGTTACAGTTTGTGTTGAGGTTATTTAGGTCAATTTTTGTTCTTTGATTAAATGATACAAATTTTATGACTTTCTGTGAGTCCGACATTTACATAATTTGCTTCATTGTTCCTCAAAGAAACAACACTTAGTTGTAACATCATAATAACAAGCGCCGGGCACGTTCTATTTGAATTGCACTATTTATTCTGAAAGTCCGATCGCACCAGCAAGGCAACAGCTGACTCCAGGATGCGCCGTCACAGTTCCGTTGTTGTCCTAGTCATAAAGCGAGGGGCATTATTGGTGCTTTAATGTTGTGCAGTCTGTGTTTTATGCACCCCACTAGATGGCTCCGCTGTGCAAACAAATGCATGTGCTAATGAAGCCCAATCAAGCGCCTCGATTCGGCTCCATTAGGCAACCAGCTCCACATTCCACATAAACACAACCCGCCACCCTCATCCCCTACGATAAATAAGAGAAGAAAAGTTTAAACGTCCCGCCCAGTTCGATTGCAAAATCTGAAAGGTTAATTTTACGCACCATGAGCTTCATTGTGTAGTCACTTGTCTTCCAGTACTGTTGCCACATCCCACTTTCTAATTCTAAACCGGCTCACGTCTCCCAGCAACATCGAGTTTAAGTGATTTATGTCCTTGTGGAGTCGACGGGTTCATCATCGTCTAGCGGAAGATCCTACCCCGCTCTTCCTCAAGTTTTAGGTTGCCTTGTCAAAAATCATCACGAAATTAGAATGGTTTTCATATGAGTAATATTTTTACTATAAGCTGTGAATATCATTTATAGCCTATATAATATGTACTGTATTATATGCTATGCAGAAATTTATATACATAGACCTTTATAGTATATGATATGATATATTTTTTTACTTGGTTATTTAACGACGCTATATCAACTACGAGGTTATTTAGCATCGATGGAACTGGTGATAGCGATGTGATATTTGGCGAGATGAGGCCGAGGATTAGGCATAGATTACCTGAAATTTTCCTTACGGTTGGGCAAAACATCAGAAAAACCAACCAGGTAATCAGCCCAAGCGGGAATCGAACCCGCGCTCGAGAGCGCAACTCCGGATCGGCAGGCAAACGCCTTAACTGACCGAGCTACGCCGGTGGATATATATATCTAAATGTATGCATATTTGTTTCATTTATTGTATTCCATACATTTTACATCAGAATTGTAGCTTTGAGATGTAGAATAAGTCAATAATTGCACAAAAAATATGTAATACATGGTAAGCAGATTGACTGTACAAGCATAAACGATCCTATCAGTAGAGTAGAAGGTATGAATGGAGAATTTTTTTTGCATTTATAATCGCTTTAACTCTTAGGTCATACCACGTCTGTCTTTAGTTTCACTCTTGGAAATGCTCGTTGGTGTTTTACTGTGTTTATTATTCTCTTGATAATTGGGATCCAATCCGGCATTTCCCTTTACTTAACAGGAAATTAGTTATATTCCTCCCGAGCCGTGGCATCGTGATCTATAGCTTCCTGCCTAGGACTCGCGTTACGGAATGCGCGCTGGTTCGAGTCCTCATGAGAGAAGACATTTTCTCATGAAATTTCTATGCGACCGATGCCCACCCAGAATCGTGATGCACTTGGAGAGCTACAATAAGCAGCAAAATTCGGTTGCGAAAGCCAGCTATAACGGCTGGGGGGATCATTGTGCTAACCACACGATACCTCCATTCTTGTTGGATGATCGTCCACCTCTGCTTCGGCGTGTGAACGTGAGGCCAGCAGCCGGCTGGTCGGTTGGGGGTTTCAAGGGCTGTGGCGCTACGGATTATAATAATAATAATACTTACTTACAAATGGCTTTTAAGGAACCCGAAGGTTCATTGCCGCCCTCACATAAGCCCGCCATCGGTCCCTATCCTGTGCAAGATTAAGCCAGTCTCTATCATCATACCCCACCTCCCTCAAATCCATTTTAATATTATCCTCCCATCTACGTCTCGGCCTCCCTAAAGGTCTTAATAATAATAATAATAATAATAATAATAACAATAATAACAATAATAATAACAATAATAATAATAATAATAATAATAATAATAATTATTATTATTATTATTATTATTATTATTATTAGTTATATTCAGTTCAGAAAAATCACGGAAAAAACCTCGACCAGATTGGTCAGCACTGGAGAGCAAACCCGGAACCTCCTAAATGCGAGTCTAGTGCGTTATCTCTGACACATTTGGTTCGGTAGAGGAATTTTGTTAATTCTATTCTGAACCATTTCTCTCGGCCCTTCAAAGCTTTAAGATAATTATTAGGCACTGTATTGCAGACCGTAGTACGTGAAGAGTGAACTCTTTTTATAACAGCTGAGATTAATGGAGGGTGGATGGAGATCTGATTTGTGTGTTGTATTAAAATTATAATGTTCTGATTAGTATAATGATTTTTAATATGAAACATTTTCAGGTAAGATCAATATTTCTAAATATTAGAAAATATTTTTACATGGTGTCTTTTATGAACACCTGTCACTCTTAGGACTTCCTTTTGTAATTTGTTCTTTGAACTTAATACCAGCGAATAAGGATTACAAAGAATGGACACTGAGTGTATTTTCCTGTGTTTTGTTTCTCTGTGTGCCGGCGTTTAGTTCCACTTTCAAGCGCTAGAGGTTAGTTCAATCGAGCATACGCTAAGATAATAATTGAGAATAGAGTTGAAACACAGGATCCAAACATCGCCTACCTTATTGCATAATCTAGTAACGCTTTGCTTCAAATAAATTCAAGCTAACAGCTTTTCCTTATTTCTCAGTGACAAACTAGTTGTAATAATATTTTTTTTTATATTTTATATATAATAAATTAGATATATAATATAAATACATTATAAAATTATGTATCAAATTCGTTTAATATTTGTATACAATATAATATACTTGTCATAGGAGTTTTGTTTCTCCATTTTCAGCGCTATTAAATCATCACATATTTTAAATTGTTGTTGGGGTCAACGTCTCAACTCTCATTATGAAGGAACTCTAAAGTCTAGACATTACAGTTAATGACGGATTTGTTATGTCATCGGTCCAATTTATTTTATTTGAGTACATAATATACCTAGCTGTATTAATTGTATGTGTTGTATTTCCGCTGTGTCGACTGCTAGCTGGTGTGATATCAGTGCCAACTCCAGGGAGAAAGCAGAATCTCACGCTCAAACTGGTTTGAAGGTCATTGAAATCAGCCCTGCTACATCAAAGGTACCGACGCGAAGTGTTCATGCTGTATAATTATCTACACGCCATCTTCGAATGCAATGGAAATTATTTGGTTGTAACAACATGGATTACAACTAAAAGACCAATGCCACCAGGTTGTCTTTTCGAGAGAACATATAGAAAGAGTCTTAAAAATGTTTCTTAAAACCGCAGGAAGAGAAAATATTACATTTTCTTTAGATTACATTAATTAAAAATTGTACAATGTTGTATAAATGACAAGTTATACTGTATATAACAAGAGAAAAATAACTTCAATTCGATATTTATAAAACTGTTACAAAAATTAGAGTGCACACAACCATCATCAATTATCGAAGCATTATATCCTCAATGGTACTGATTCTTCCTATTAAATATACTGTATGTAATTATCAATTAGTCATTCCAGGCTTAGTGCAATGTTTGTTAATGCCCAGCCGTACGTCCAATTGTATGTAATTGGATCATGTTATCCTGTTACATTTAGTAGCATTAGCTAGTCAGAAGAGACCTGGGTACATTAGCATTATCCATATAATTATACAAATGTGCCGAAGATAGAAGGCCAGGCCGTGGTTACTAAATATAGCTGCTTTGATGAGAAAGTGAAATCAAGCGAAGTGCAGATAAATAAACCAGTTTATGAAATGTAGAATTTCCACAACCCTACACTACCTGGGTACATGGCATAGCTGTAGCGGGAAATCAAAATGGATAATTTTATCGAAATTAGTTACAAGCAGTAATGTATGACAATGCTGCTCACTGCAGAGTGTATTTTTCTCAATGATATGGAACTGAAAATGTGGATATTCGTTTTGAAGAACTGACAGTCGATATCAGCGTTGCAAGTCTGGTGGATGGGACATGTGGGGGATACTTACTTACTTACAAATGGCTTCTAAGGAACCCGGAGGTTCATTGCCACCCTCACATAAGCCCGCCATCGGTCCCTATCCTGAGCAAAATTAAACCAGTCCCTACCATCATATCCCACCTCCCTCAAATCCATTTTAATATTATCTTCCCATCTACGTCTCGGCCTCTCCAAAGGTCTTTTTCCCTCCGGTCTCCCAACTAACACTCTATATGCATTTCTGGATTCGTCCATACGTGCTACATGCCCTGCCATCTCAAACGTCTGGATTTAATGTTCCTAATTATGTCAGGTGAAGAATACAATGCGTGCAGTTCTGCGTTGTGTAACTTTCTCCATTCTCCTGTAACTTCATCCCTCTTAGGCCCAAATATTTTCCTAAGAACCTTATTCTCAAACACCCTTAATCTCTGTTCCACTCTCAAAGTGAGAGTCCAAGTTTCACAACCATAAAGAACAACCGGTAATATAACTGTTTTATAAATTCTAACTTTCAGATTTTTTGACAGCAGACTAGATGACAAAAGCTTCTCAACCGAATAATAACACGCATTTCCTATATTTATTCTGCCTTTAATTTCCTCCCGAGTGTCATTTATATTTGTTACTGTTGCTCCAAGATACTTGAAATTTTCCACCTCTTCGAAGGATAAATCTCCAATTTTTATGTTTCCATTTCGTACATTATTTTGGTCACGAGACATAATCATATACTTTGTCTTTTCGGGATTTACTTCCAAACTGATCGCTTTACTTGCTTCAAGTAAAATTTCCGTGTTTTCCCTAATTGTGGGGGATACAGTAAGTTGTTTTAAAGATGTGCCAGGATTAGGTTGTAATAAGGAGCTCAAAATGGAGTAATAGTTGCGAAAATTCTGGAACACAATCGTACGATAAATTCAATGCGCTATATTGAGACACTCAGAACGATCTCCCACGAACTCTTCACCTGCATACCAGAAGACGTGTTTAGGAAATTGAAATGGGACAAGTATGGCATAAACACAAATGGAAAGGGATTAACCAATTTAAGTTTCGCCGACGATGTAGTGTTATTTGCCAGATCATCTTGAGAACTACATTATTTATGTACACATTTATTATTTATGTACACATAACCACGGTGTGATAGGTAATAACGTCGTGAAATTTCATTTATGTGAGTCAATTAGTTCCTGAGTTATTAACAAAAATATTCTGAAAAATTTGCATATTTAAGAATGAAATGTGTCGCTGAAGTTTTGAGTAAAATGTTTGAATTTATTTTTGCAAGGCGAGTGGTGTGTTTAGAAAAACTTCACATGTTAGTTTTCCTATATCATTACTAAAAAGGGAGAAAAATAGAAATGGTCCATTACAACTATAAATATTTCATTTTTTTTTATTTTAAGAAAGTGTTAATTTAATCATAAAACCCATGCGCTATTTTGTTAACCACAGTATAGAGAACATGTAGTAAAAATTTCATGCTCCTAACATTAAAATTGTAAGAGCCTTTACACTTTGAATCTGATGAAATGTGCTAAAGAAGTGTGACAAAACAGCTTGTAAAACTTCGAAACTGCAGTCATTTATATATTGCGTAATTTTTATGCTTTCCAGCGCCGAAAAGCATTGAAACTTGCTCAACACATAAGTAAGAGTTTGCTGATGCATTTTTACAAGAAAACGAAAATGCGATTTTTGACTGAAAATAACCAAAATTTCACCCGTCACCCCCCTTAAAGCTTCTGGACAAATATGAACGAAATATTTTGGAAACTCTGTCGCAAGAAGCCTTTTAGTGACGTCAATATGAAATATATTTAAAAAATATAATTTCAAAACTATTAGTACCAAATTTTGTAGGCCTACAGATGATAGTATTATAGGTTTTTTTTTATGTAGTTTAATATTAATTAATTCTGCATGGAAGTTGTAGAAGTTTTGAAAATCACATAAGCGTCCCCTTAAAATTTTCAAGTAAATGGGATTATTACAGCTGATATATGATATATTTACTATAGTTCACAGACAAAACAGAAAAAAATATACATACATATAATCATTGAAGCCTAACATTACATAATTTATAATTTACATAAAGATATACAATTTTTAATATAATTTTTAAACTTAACTATTTAATATAGGGTAAACTGGGGTCTGTTGGACAGTCGGGCATGTTGGACACTCTGTACTTTAACGTGTTACCTCGCCACTTGTGGGCACCACATTCTGCTAGAAGTCAATGACGGAAGTAGCCCCACTCGTGACTACTTCTAGCAGAATGTGGTGCCCACAAGTGGCGAGGTAACACGTTAAAGTACAGAGTGTCCAACATGCCCGACTGTCCAACAGACCCTAGTTTACCCTAATACGTTTTATCTCGCACTTGCAACTAGTTTTGTGCAAGACTCAATTCATTTTAATATGTTGTTACTATTAGTCTTTGCTCACGTTTTAATCTGCAATGTGCAGCTATCATATGTAAATCTTCAAATAGGATTATTAAGATATTCGATGGTTCTTTCATTAGGCCTACTTAAGAATTATGCCCAGCTCCCAACCCAGATTTAAATATTTGCCACGTCTATTAATAAATAAAATTGAAACACAAGGTTTGTGTGAACAATCTAGTTTTCTGGACGAATTAGAAAAATAGGCCCTAATATTCATGTTATACCTACACATCACAAGAAAAGAACCTGACTTCGCCACTGATAACGTCTGAGATGATGTGAGGCTTGTACCCAAGAATTGGATCGTTACCTCGGGAGTCTACTTTAAGTTAAGCTAAGTTTGGATCAGGAGATGAGCAACGGACAGATGAGTCTAATACATGACGAAGACGATAACGAAGAAGAAGTTAGAGGACGGATTTTATGTTGGGAAAACCGGCCATCAGTTTAAGAGCAATGGCACATCGCTTGAATGGATCGAAACCGCAACTCAATCGGGATAGAAGAGTGCACGTAAAAAAAGAGCACTGTATTTACCAGTTCCATCTTCAGGGATACGTCGTTCGTATTATAGGAGGTTTATCTACTTAGCTCTGTCCGTTATGTCTTGGAATCCGTGACAACCGAGAGACGATGTTGCCGCATCACAAATGGTATACGTGGGTTCAAAGAATATCATGTGATTGTTTGAAATCATGGGGTTTTAGTAAAGAGTGACAAGTGATATATTACGTAATTAAAAGGAAATAGCATAAATTATATCAATGTGGTCGTACTTTAAGACGATTCGTGCAATACGGACACTATTGATTGGGGTAAGCTTCCAAAAATATATCCATATATTAACAGAAAAAAATAAATAAAGTACACGTACCAAATAACGCCACCTTAACACTTCAGTCACTTTTGCTCTTTAAATAAGTTATGTACAAACATGAAAATTACGAAATAGAAACTGTAATCTTATCTTTACAAAATAGCACAATGAAAATGGATATATTATATACCGAACAAGAATTAGAACTCAAATAGGAAAATTTTGTAAACTTGCGTTATTAGGAACAGGTTGTCCAATTAACGCCACCTATTTTCTAGTAACCTATACACTTATAATTGTTAATGAATTATTTTTCCTAAGCAACACAAATTGAACTAAGCGACTAAATTTGAGTTTCTGTTAATAAAAGATACAAAATCACTCAATACTAATGAAAGATTCTTGATCTGAAACTGAAACACCAGATGGATTAGGAAAATATGTTTTCCAGTGACTCCTTACTTAAGAAAAGAGACAATGTGACTCAGTAGAAAGTTATTAAACACAAAAGCATTTACCTTAGTTAAATATGAATGTTTTCCAATAAGTAAAACAAAAAAATTAAGTTATGTAAAATAAAAAAAAAAATAAGATTTTGATAAGCAATTGAACCAATATCATCACTGCACATTCTGAACATTTGTAAGTTGAAAGCTTAGTGATTTTCCTGATGTTTTCACACTGATGCTGTACTGTCAGCCTTAGTACTAACATAACCTAAAATTTTGTCTGTAGAACTTTAACGCCACATGGCGTTAAAGCGCTACTGAGTACTTGATAACATGACATGCCTGTTTCTCTAACATTTTCAAATTTTATAGATAGCAAATACTTTCTATATATGGAAGAATGTTTAACGATCACGAAAATATATAGTTTAATATAGTTATTATTTGCTCAACACATAAAATAAAATATTACCTCTTACCTTGAAATAAGAACAGCCATTCACTATCAACACACAACAGGAAAATGATTGAATACAATGTCACTCGTAAATGTCAGCGGACAGCTAGTAACTCATTGCAAGCAAATGCAGGCTACAGTAGTGCACTACCGAAAACTTGTGCCGTTAACAAATTTTAATAGGGTGGCGTTAAAGGTATACATGGCGTTATTTGGCTCAGGGACCTTACAGAAATTAATAGTCCTTTTGCAAAAAAAGGTTGAACATTCTGACCAATCTTTCAGAAGATCATCAGATAATGATTTATAATTAATAAAACTGAAATTAATTGTATTTTATTTGTCGATGACTAGGCTATTACAAAAATTCGCAACACTATCTCCAAACAGCTGCACACGAACTGTCGCATTTATTGGTTTGCACTATAAAAGATTCAAAACAATGATAGTGTGCTGTTCGTTATTTTTCAATAGGAGGATGACCCCCCCCTCCACTCTCTGGCTTCCCTTTTCTCCCCTCTCTTTCACTACCCAGCATCGAAAAACTATATTTCAAATTATTAAGAAGATGTTTATCATAGCGACACACAATAGTGAAAACAATATAACTGTTATAAGTATTAATTTCAATATAAGATATTGCTTATAATGTAGAACCTCTCTCGTCAATACGTGATACTGACCGGTATGTAAAGCCGAAGCGTACAAATCTCTATCCTTGCAGAGTACGCTATCGAATAAGGTGGTAACCATGTCTGGAAATACACTCAAAACACTGCTTCTAAGACAGTTCATAAGGTAGGAAATTATCAACCGTCACTGGAATAAACGATGTATGGTCAGATGTGGATATGAATTTGATTATCTTTCACACTTCGCCACAAATTGTATTACTTGATAGGTTGAGAGCAATTGAGAAAATTAGTAGATGTAATTAGAAAAGTATGCAACATTTATTACTTATCGGCACTGGGTAGTTTCAATGGGTTACATATTAAAAGTTCTGGGTGTAATTCAGCTACAGAGTTATATAACAGAGGACCGAAATTAATATTATACTTTATATCAGCAGATGTGAAACATTTAGGTTCTACTATACTTCGTTCCACAATGTCTGACAGGAGGTGTAAACATTGCCGGTAAAGGAGGAGAGACGTATAATTGCTATTGGACCAATTACAGAGGTGTCATTCCACGCTTGACTTGAAGTTGGGCGGTCTGAAGTGTTCTACCCCCGCTCAACTTCAAGGCAAGCGTGGAATGAGACCTCTGCCATTGGTTGAATAGAAATTATGCTTCTCTCTTCCTCTGCCGGCAATGTTTAGTCTACTTCTCCTGCTAGACATTATGGAGGGAAGTTTAACGTTAAATTAATATTTCGTCTTCTATTGTAATCTTTTGCCTGTGATATACTAAATATACTACTTATTTGATTTTTATGATAAAAATTGAACAGCTTATGTTTATAAATTTGTTCAATATTAAATACTTTAAATTGATAGTGAATTAATTTAATTGGATAAAAAAACGTCTCTTTAAGCAAATTCTAATTATTCATTTTTGTAGTAAATTTAATGGATTAAGATTAATTTTTGTACTTCCACTCCATAAAATAATGTCATATTGAATAATAGACTGAAAAAGGGCTAAATAAACATTACGAAGGACTCTACTCTAATGGGTAAGTAGCATCGAAGACTAATGAAATTATACATTTTTTACGACGGCTCTCACAAAGATAAGTAATGTGATAAGACCATAGTAAATTCTAATCAATAATGATACCCAGATATTTTACAAATGTAGATTCCTTCAATGCTGGACATTTACAACTCTTATAATGTAAACAATTTCCATTGTGTATTATTAGCATGCTTCGGTCCTGGGCACAGAAACGCATGAAGTTCAGAACGCACAGATAGTGTTGTGTTGGTCGAGTGGAATGGGAGATGGAGCGCACCGTTACTTCGTGTCTCAACGTGTAAACAGTCCGTCACAGTACGGCACAAAATATATTTCACTCTGTACAGATGCAATATATACAGTACATTTCGAGTGTAGACAATAAATGTCTACCATTAAAATATTAACGTGAGCTGTAACCTTCAATCAGGTGTCCCTACGCCGAAGCCTGTTACACGTACCGCAGCCAAGCGGTAATGCACATTACGGACCCACCTGTGCTGTTGCAGTCGAGTGACTGCACACGTGTCATGACGTCATTTATACTACGTGTACTCTAAACCTCATACTGATTACTCTGTGTCCCTAGACCGAAGCCTGATTATTAGTCTATCTTCATCACGAATTTTTATATTTTGAATGCCGGCAGTTGTTAATGAGAAAGAAGCTAAGATTGATTTAGACATATATTTTCATGAAAGAAACTTGGAATCAAGACTTTTTAATCAATATTAATACCTACATTAGCATTTCTATATACTTCTTGTCAAGACAAACCATTGAAAATAACTACCATAGAAAGTGCATATAAATATGTAGATCCATTCATTGTTTCTATTATTTTGTTTGTTTAACAAATCCTTAATATATATATTTTTTTCCTTCGTTTTTGGTAACTCTATAGCATCTATTAGATGCTTCATGGTTGTGCTAACAGATTGAGTTACTTGTCAACAATGTGACGCTGAAACGTGTGTTTAGGTTACTGCCCAGCGACAGTCCTGATGTATTTTATATTTTGATGATTGGTTAATTAATATTAACTCGGCACACTCACAATCACATTCATACAAATTTCCAGACTCTAGACACCCAGGTAATTTTTCTTCTTCAAGAAAAATCCACCAGGAGCCGAGCCCGGGAATCGAACCCGGGACCTCCGGATCTGCAAGCCAGCATGCTGACCAACAGACCACGGAGGCAGTCTAAACATATAATCAAAACAAAATAGGTCCCAAAATTGTTTCTTAGGATACACCTACATCAATATTTTTATATTCATTCATTTGATCTTAAATTTTGCTGAGTTGTCTTCCATTACTAATATTGATCAGAACAGTTGAGAACTATATCTGTAACTCCAATAATATAATCTGTCCAAAAGTAAATTATGATTGATAGTGTCCAAAAGTTTGTCTGAATTAGTGTAGGCACTAATATGTTACTAGCCAGAGATGAAGGGGAAAGAAACTGGCTAGCCTATCCTATCATCTCCTGGTTTAGTTTCCTCATGAGTGATGTCTTAATGGTGTCATTAATGAGGTTCAAACCTGTCTTCGGACAGTTCATTAAACAACAGTGTCAAAAGCTTTCTGGAGATCCAAGAAAAATTATGTACCTAATACTTCTTACTTCCTGAACCTGGATATGGAAACATTACTTTAAAAAGATGTTGCAGGGTTATATTTCAGCACGCTGTTCAAACATCCAGGAGCTATACCGCAGTTTAAACACATTCAAGAGAGATTTGTGAAGAAGTTTAGAATTTTCGTACAACACGATGTCAGTTGTCAACGTCATCATTACCAGGTAATTTACTGTTCACCGAGCACAGTGTAAAAATCGCAGAGTGGGAAGCGAACCCGAGACAGAAATTAAATACACAAACATCACTCACATCAGATGCACGCTATAGAAACAGAGAACTTGAGTGCATTGTGTAAGAAGGGGAGAGGAGGAAAAAAAAAGACGAGCGGAGTGCGTTTCCACTTCATAATCACCACCTCCAACAAGGATTCTCTCTTTTGAAAGAGAGCAGCACTCAAATGAAAAGAAAACACACGAACACAAACAAAGGAAAGCAGATGGCAGTAACTGTAACAATGTGTAGCAGAGCATGAAAACAAAAATCAAGCATAAAAACACAAGAAGCACGAACCCGAGTTTTATTGGACAGCTTTACTACAAATCGAGATGTGCTTTCAGTAGCTTCGACTCACAAGGGAAAGTAACTCTTCCCACAGCACGTTATATCCAAACTCTATATTCATTAATGTTAACTCAGAGTTAACATAAGCACTTGAGATGAATTAAACAGTACCATTATTACATCAGCTTCAGACCAAATCCAAGGTTCAACTGTAATTAAAGTGAACTAAATGGTGCTAAGAGTAGTGAATTTTCAATAGAGACGGTGCTTGAATTCTTTCCGTTAGCGATGAAAGAGATCTAGGATCTAGGGGCTAATTCCTATTTTGTTTATAAAGCATTCATTCACAGTTTTCTGCTCAAGGGCAGGTATTTCACTGCAAACACAGCATTTTCTGTAACTCTTCAAGGAACGACCACTCATATAAAAGAAGGCAGAGGACGGACACTGGAAATTTTTCTTTTCTCAAATCGTACTATCAGGGACTGGAATGCTTTACCTGCAGACTTACTAAATGCTTTACCAATAACCAAAAATATATTTAAAAATAGGCTTAAGGACTTTAGTAATAGACGGTAGTATATTATACACACTATTTAAAGGGTGTAATTGATATTTTGTCATTGAAGTGTTGTATCAGTGAAGAAGTGTGTTGTGTCAGTGAAGTGTGTTGTGTCAGTGAAGTGTGTTTCTGTGAGTGAAGCTTTATAGTTTATAGTGGAGTGAAAAGTATTCGAACAGTAAAATGTTTTTGAAGTGTTAGTGAAATCAGGATAGAATCAGTGAAATGTGTCGTAGTTCCAGTGCAGTGAGTGAGTTATCAGCGAAATGAGTGTAGTGCTGAAAGGTACTTGTGCAGGTATGAACATACCATACTCGTGGGTTTTAGTTCGAACTCAGGGTTAAGACACAAATTAGATTTACTTTAAATATTATTTTAAGTGATCATGCTTCATTTAATTTAGGATGCTCCCTGTTATTATTATATTATTAATTTATTATTAATTGTATTTTTTATTAATTGTGTTTATTATTAATTGTCATTATTGAGTGTAATTAGTTACCACTGCCACCAGATATATACCCATTTGCAGTGTGAATAAATACACACATACATTTTATAATATTTTCTTATTTTCTGTCTTCCTCTTAGTCACCGCATACGATCCATGTATCTTAATGTCGCCCATCATCTCGTATCTTCAGCCCCGAACTTTCCTCCCGTTCACCATTTCTTCCAGTGCATCCTTCAGCAGGCAATTTCTTCTCAGCAAGTGACTCAGTCAATTTCTTTTTCTCTTCTTGGTCAGTTTCACTATTGTTCTTTCTTCATCTACTCTCGCCTCATTTCCTACTCCGTCTGTCCATTTCACACACTCCATTCTTCTTCATATCCACATTTCAAATTCTTCTAATCGTTTCTCTTCACTTCGTCGTACTATCCATGTTTCTGCCCCATACAATCCCCACACAATCCACATAAAGCACTTCATTAGTCTCTTTCTTCCTAAAGCAGTAATATAAAATTTTGTAATTATGTCATGTTCCACGATAAATCACAAAATTTTATAGATTTATAGTGCCCTACAATGTGTATTAGGGTCATTAACGTCGAATTCACGGTTTTAGTGTCTAAAATACATATCATCATCTGTCAAGACTAAACAAAACGAAACATTAACTAAAAAAAAAAAAAACGACAGGAAGAAAGAATATTTTTGTATGTTGATTACAATCTTATCACTGTAGGTTTTCACGGATAGCTAAATATTTCATTGCTGGAGTTCAAAACTTTTTGATTACATATAATTTGAAGATATATTGTCTAGCATATAACAATATTGTATTTAATTTATTCACACTCTGGAAAGCCGCCGGCCGGTGTAGCTCAAACGATAGCGCGTTTGTTTACTGATCCGACGGGCGTGAGTTAGAACTCCACTTGTACTGATTAGCTGGTTGGATATTTCCCCCAGATTTTACCAACTGTAAAGCGAAAGCCAAGTAATCTCATGATGAATTCTCGGCCCCATCTCGCCAAATACCATTTCGCTATCAAGAATTATATCGACGTTAAATAATCGAGTAGTTGATACGGAACTATTAAATAACCGAATTAAGATTGTAAGCAACTATGGAATTATAATTCCGCTAAATTTTTATTACGTAAATATTACTATATAGACCTACCCTAGCAAGGAATTATAATTAATATAAATTTACTAAAACAACAAAAAGAGTGCCTCTAAGATCTAACTATAGTTAAAACAAACCTTTTTATTTTAGTAGGTTATTTTACGACGCTTTATCAATATCTTAGGTTATTTAACGTCTGAATGAGATGAAGGTGATAATGCCGGTGAAATGAAAACAAACCTAACAGAAATTTCCTCAAGTCAATTTGAGTACAGAGTTACCACGATTCTGTATCCTAGCAACTACTTATACCATAATAAATACATATTTTACTAACACCACATAAGACTGATTAAAGTTCAATCAAATGCACTTAACTGCGATTTTCTTACATCAGTTTGAATACACTATTACCTTGATTCCGTATTCCAGCAACCTATTGTAGTTTATCGTACAGTGGATTGTACAAATGCAAGACTGGCTCTAAGGTTGAGTCACAATATTAATAACTCACGTATAACTTATTTTCCGTGGAATTTTTTTAACAGACTTGTAATTCACGTACCGGAATGCAGGGCGCAGCACAATCGTCGGTGCGTGAAACTGGAATCGGGGAATGCAGACGATGTATTTGTTCTCTGCAAAGAAGGGCAGGGTTTTTATTCACTCAGTTCTGCAGAAGGGGTGGGGACTTCCTGGGGGTGGGTGCTACTCTATAAAATGAAATTTTAGATCCTAATTGGGTTGTCAATGACGGACTCGCGTTCATATCGCATTTGTTACATATAATTGAATTCTCATCTTTCGTGATGCACTGGATTCATACAGGGTGTTTGAAACTTCTGACTATACCGAAGACTTGTAGCTGGTAACATGGGTGTAAATCTAAATATTCAAGTTGCGGTTAAGTATAGTGTTGAAAATACATCTGAATGGTTAAGATAAACATAACTGTGATTTTCTTTAGAAAAAATGAATGTAGTTGAAATATTTTTTATTCTTAAACTACAGAACTCTTCAGGGCGGATGTTGTTACGAAGTTTTGTAGTGGAGTGATGATGGTTTGAGGATGAATAATACTTAATTTTCAACTATAATAATTTGATGGAGATGCGATAGTCATAAATGACAAGAGGGCGTGATTACAATCATAGTTGAATTTTAACGGGAACAAGAAACGACCTGCAAATAATGTTGTCTAAAGCCTTCTAATTTAGCAACACACTTTCTTTATGCAAATCTACTATATGCAACCGATGTTCATCGTTCTTAAAATCCTATCGATCTCAGATTCGAAGTGGAAAAAAAGGAACAATAGTTAAAGAAATAGAACCATCGACAGAAACATATTTTGACAGGAATGCTAGTCAGGAGAAAGGAAATCTAAAATGTGCTTACGATTTCATTTCTAGCAAGAATGTTGTAGTTAATGAAATATGTGAGCCCTAAGCCTCCTGATCACTTCTCTCAGTCCCTGTAAGCCTCTTCACTTATAATACAACGTTGCCACCAACATTTTGGACCTTATAAAAGACATTATAAGAATTAATCTGATAAAGTAATCCACGAATAGAAACGTCTCGGTTGCGAGTTAAATTCAAATTAATTGTGGCATATTTGATTTTGATCTTGTCTCGTCACGAGTGTCGAACAGATTTATTTAGAGAAGTTAAAAATTACGAGTTTCATTTTAAGAGCTATTTCACGGATAAAACTAAGTATCAGAACTAATAAAACTCATAAAATAATATAAATAAATAACAAAATGAGAAGAAAAAACGTTGTACATAACATCAATTTAAGTTTTTATGATTGGTCTATATCAAATTACTAACATATAAGTGGAATACTTACTAAAATACCTAGAATTCAGGAAATCCCTCTCTAATGCAATATGAATCGGCAAAAACATTTTACTAGGAGGTGTCTTGAGACTGCACTGCCACAGATTGCTATCTATCGATTTGATATCAATGTTTATAGGTACTTCCTGTATCAGTAAACTCTGACATCTTACATATTATATTGAAATAGTTATTACCAACAGCTTGTAAATATTTCCAATCGTTAAGTATTCCAATTTGCTAACGTGCGAAAAGGTTTGCCTGCATTCAAGGCACTTCAGTGACAATTATTTTTTGTTATAACTCGCAAACAAGACGTTTCCGGGACTGAATTTCTAATTCAAATCGCTTCTTATGACCCCTTCTGGCGGTCCTAAAAATTGTAACTCAGACACTAAAATATTCTGTATCAAGGGGGTATGTACAGTCTTAGAAAATTGCACAGGGAAGAGTTGCGTCATCAATTTGCAAAAGTGCGAAGAGGTTTGCCTGGACTCCAGTACAATTTTTTCTTTGTTATAACTCGCAACGAAGGCGTTTACGCTCCTGTTTTTTTATGCTTTTTATAATTAAATTAGTGTAAATAAATATCAAATATACAATTTTCTGAGACTGTACATACCCCCTTGATACAGGATATTTGAGTGTCTGTGTTACAATTTTTAGGACCGGCAGAAGAGGTCATAAGAAGCGAGTACAGACACACAATTATGACACAAGACGAAATATTAATTCAACATTAGTAGAACCTAAATGTCTCACATCTGCTGGTCTAAAGCATAGCATAAATTTTGGCCCTCGGTTGTACAATGCTTTAACTAAATTACACCCAGAACTTCTAACATGTAACCCACTAACATATAACAAGAAAATTAGAAACGTGTTAATATCTTAAATTTGATTAAATAAATTTATAGCCTATGTGTATGAATTAATCAACCTATATTATATTTGTATTCTATAATTTTGAAATATATATTAATCCTACTTTTCACGTGCGATATTATTTTTCTCTAGTGTTAATATTATAGTATATACTTAATTCCATTGCCGCTGTAATTATATTTTAGTTCCTATTTTATTTTACTTATTTATTTATATTATTATTATTTTTTATTTTAATATTATATCTGAACTGCGACCGAGCACGAGCGCTGCTCATTCGGTCTCAAATTTTGTTAATACTACTGTATCTTCTTTTTATATTGCTTGTATTATTTTATTTGTATTTATCTTTGTTTGTTTTTGTAATTATAGTTCTTTATTCTGTATATTTGAATTTAAATAAATAAATTTAAATAAATAAATTTGAATAAGAAACTCAGTCCCGGAAACACTTTGGTTGCGAGTCATAACAAAAATTAATTGTCACTGAAGTGTCTTTAACAATAAAAGTTTTTTATTTTTATTTTAAAAGTAGTTTATTAATCTAGAAGTTTTGTCTAACCATTATAAAAAATTCCAGCCAAAATTAATTCAGGGTATGTACAAATTATATTTTTAATTTTACTACATTTATATTAGCGAAAGATGTACATACCCCTTAAGATGAAAAGACCATCACGAAACATTACTTAACACAAAGCACAGCCAGCATCCTTAATCGTAGTGCGTCTTCCTTGGTCAAGTATCGGCATAGTTACTCCGACTCGAATCCAAGACCTAAGCAAGCTTCACAAGTCAGGGTTAGAACTTCAATTGTTGTAAAATCATAGTTCTTACCACTATAAATTCTAAGAAATCGATAGTTGTACTCTTCTAATTTCTTTTTGTTCCAGATGTAAATGAACCAGAGGTTCTCTCATTTCTGCCTTTATGAAAATTTTGTTTTAAAAACTCTCATCATAAACTTGTCCATTCTAATCATGAGAAGCAGGGTCCAGCCAAAGAGCCACATGGTTAACATGTGCTAAACAGCTGCACTTACCTTCGTCTTCTTCGTAGCCATAGGCCGTATCACAACATTTGCCCCTGATAATTAGTTTCCCCACAGAACGTCTCCTGTTTTCCCTCCACTCGCATTTTAATAACAGAACTTTGTAATTGTTGCGCGCGCATATAAGAATCTAAAAAATTCACTTGCTTTCTGGGGGAGTGGGCTGGGGACTGCTGGCGGTCCTCCCCGGGGATTTCTACCGGTAATGGAAAATGACAGAAGCCATTATTTACTCGGAAGCCGAATACGGGAAAATGAGGAAGCGAGAGGAAATGCAACATAAAAGGTGCGGCGGCCGGGTTCTCACTCAGTGGGCCGGCTCTATAATGGCCAGATCGTATCCGCCGCTGTGAGAATTATCTAAATATTTACGACGCGTTTTGTGTTCATAACATCGTCGCACTAGTTATTTGTTATAGTACGCTTGTACTGAGACTGATTTCTTCACTTACTTCAGTCTGAATATACAAGAAACAATCTTGTATCAAGACACACACCTATGTGTTCACATACCTCGGTTATTAATAAATATCTGACCAACAAAGAAATTATACTGTGCTCGAACATGCTCCACACTCGCCAGATCTTACTTCTTGCGCCTCTTTTCCAGTTACGTTTGTCAAATCGTGCCTAAAAGGGACACATTGTAAATATATTGATGACCTTCGGATGATGTAGGCCTATGTAAGATGGGTTGTGATGCATATTTCTCTAAGCACCTTGATAAAATTTTCCCAAAATTTGATGGTTGTAGTGTGTTTCTTTAAGAAATTGCACGAAATTTTTCCGAAAATTTTGTAGACAATAAATCAGACTTACATCATGACTGTAAATCTTTGTATTCGACACTGTTCCTTGTGTATTTTAGGACCATAAAAGAAATATTCGTGCTTGAACATTTATTTATTTTATTGCTAGTAAGTCTGAAATGAATACAAATTAATACAATGTAAGATAAACTAGCCCACTCCTGAATGAGTAAGACTCGTGTTAATAGGTGATTCCAATACAGACAAATATAAAATTAAAATTGAGAGTGAATACACATTAAAAAGTGTTTAATATGTGGCCCGGGTTCGAACCCCAGTCGGGGCAAGTTACCTGGTTGAGGTTTTTTCCGTGGTTTTCCCTCAACCCAACTATCGGTGCTGAACCCCGGCTCATTTCACCGGCATTATCATTGAGACGCTAAATAACCTGAGATGTTGATGCTGCGTCGTAAAATAACCCACTAAAAAGACTATTCGTATAATTGAGGCCTGATTTTGACTTTCTAGAGGAAGAAGGCAGAGGATGCGTAACTATTTTGTATACGAACGTAACTGTACCTGCGCTGTGATGTCACATATACTTCGAATTTGGCAACTTGATTCCAGTTTATAGGTAGCTGGAATACGGAGCCTAATTATATCACAACTTTTTTTTTTCGGAATATGTATGATAAGAACTTTCTTGTCTTAAATTTTAACGTACCTTGTTAACATGTTCCGACCTATTTTGGGTCATCTTCAGAACTGGTCGTTCTTGGTTTTGGCGCCTCTTGTTTCCTGTGAGGGTGCGTTCGTAGTGTAGAGTCAAAGAGTGTATGTGTTTTGAAATCGAGTTGTGTGTTGAGAATATCTTTGGGGTGTGTTTTCGTGTGTCTGAATATTTCATATTGTTCTAGTGTATTGAGTTTCTAGCTTTTTGGTAGGATGTGCAGTATTTCCATGTCTGTGTTGATGTCTCTGTAGGTGTGGTTGGCATTTGTGATGTGTTCTGTATATGTCGAAACTAGAACAATATGAAATATGCAGACACACGAAAACACACCCCAACGATATTCTCAACATACAACTCAATTTCAAAACACACACTCTTTGATTCTACACTACGAACGCACCCACAGGAAACAAGAGGCGCCAAGACCAACAACGACCAGTTCTGAAGATGACCCAAAATAGGTCGAAACATGTTAACAATGTAGGTTAAAATTTAACACAAGAAAGTTCTTATCATACATATTCCGAAGTGATACAGTGTTAGAAGTTGTGTAATCAAGATGTATAACTTTTTTACTCTTTAAATACCGGTTGTACAAAGTGTTGTGTTTATTTTCACTTTCTTGAAGAATTTAATTATATGTTATAAAGCCACACGATATTTTTCGAATATATTTATAGTAAATGACATAATGATACGGGAATTGACTGACAATAAAAATTCAAAACAAAATAGGCTACTTCTAGAAAGCCTGCACCAAGAATATTTTTCGCTGTCCTGATTCTTCCATTGGCAATAACAGTAAGAGCGACTGGTTCAGCAAGAAAGGGGCACGCGTAATGTTGGCAACCCTGTAGGAATGGCTCCAGTTTCGCCCTGGGGACTTGCAGGGTTAAGTTTTCTCAAGTCCTGAGATATGGAAAAGCCTTGTTCTCTCGCGGAAGGGGGTGGGAGAATGACGCAACCACCTGAAGCGCTGTGGGGAGGACGGGGGAAGGACCTTGGACCCAGAGGAGAATTCGGGCCTTCACAAATGTAAACAGTGACAGAGTTCTGTTTCCCTCTCATTCGAGGTTTGAGTCCCGAGAAGTACTGCTCTAACTTGCTAATGCAAGTTTAGTGTTTTAAAACAGACAACTAACATTCTCTTTCGCACTGAAAATTTTTTCAGGTCATTAGCATCCAATATCTAACGCTGCGTAATGAAAGTGCAGAAAACAAACAAACAGTATATAGTAATAAATAATTAAATGCACGAATACACAAATAAACAAACTAGTAATCAAGTAAATAATGAACAAGTAAAAGCAAACCAATAATAAGCAAATAAAGAATCAAATGAATATCTCTATTGTTATTATAATAATAGTATTTCTGTCTACAAATTCAGAGGACCCAGCTTCAATTTTAAGTAATAGAAATGAAGATTCATTGCCTTTCCATAGGGACAGGATATCAATGTTATCACTTACAAATTATAGAAACCAAAACAGATAAACCCAAAGCACCCTCGCAAATGGAAAATGTTAAAAAAAACTATTCTAAAAAAATAATTCATAATTAAAACTATTCAAATAAATATATAATATTAAAAATAGAACTAAAACAATAAATTCTAGACCAGTAATTGTCTATGTTGCCTTCAGCAACTATTTGGCGCAATGCTGATTACATAATCAGGGAGTTTTACATCTCAAATGCTTCCAGTCGTAAGAGTTAGTAAGTTATTTTACGACACTTTATCAACATCTTAGGTTATTTAGCATCTGAATGAGATGAAGGTGATAATGCCGGTGAAATGAGTTCGAGGTCCAGTACCTAAAGTTACCCAGCATTTGCTCATATTTGGATTGAGGGAAAACCCCGGAAAAACTTGCTCCGACCGGGAATCGAACCCGGACCACCTGATTTCGCGGCCAGACGCGCTAACCGTTACTCCACAGGTGTGGACGTTTCCAGTCGTTTCTCTTCACTTCGTCGTTATATTCATGTAGGGTTGCCAACTTTTCAAAATAAAGAAAGTGATTTTATCGACATTTTTAATCGTTCATGCCAGTGGCCAGCGGTGACATTTTTCAGAGGAGACCAGCAGTAATAAACTATCATGACACTATTTAATAATAAACAGAAAAAATATATAAATATGTTAGGTAGTACGTATTACAACGAAAATAAGATTTACCGTTACCACCTTCATGTGTACATCAACGGAATCCTCCTCTCCCCTTTTCGGGCAAATTTTTCTATGACGTCATCATAAAAGTGTCTTTGGCTTTGAGTTTTGTTCAATAGAGCTTTTCGATCGATAACAGTGAAAGTCGCGAAAGCCTGTCTTCGCACTGAGTGCTCCGTACGTAACTCTTTACTCGTTTTAAACAGGAATAACTACGTTCCACTGTGGAGGTGCTCACTGGAATTGTACCTATTAGGCAGCATAATTTATAAACTTCGGGAAATGCCTCTTCTCCTAACTCGGTGTCTTCCAGACTTCTCAATTAATATCTAAATTGATGTGTCTTTGCTTAAATTGAATTCAATTCAAATAATTAGTTAGGCCTATTTAGACTGAGAAGTTTTGAAATGAAAGCCTTGTATGTACAGTTTTATATCCAATATTTTCGTTAATACTGAATGAGCTACTTACGTTATACAGGGACATCATTTTATTTTTACTAACATTTCTAATATTAACCTGGCTATAGGCCTACCTTTGGATCAACGATTAAGAGCCGGAAACACCGTTTGCTACCTCCTTCCACGACTGGAGTACGATGATACTGGCGTAATATACAAACAAATCACTTTACTAGGTATAGGAGGGAAGAAAAGTAGTTCGTCCATTTACGTAAACTATGAAATATCGCGATTTTGAGTTTGATAATTTTCATTATGTTTCTGTTTAATCAAAATACAGTACAGTATTAACAATGAGTGCTTTTACTCACGAACTGAGCTTTCCATGGGGACGTATTCATTATACAGTGTATATTATACTGTCTACACCACATTAGCGTACACTATAGAGAATGAAGTTACATTGAAAAATAATCATAATATGGATATTTAAACACATTTTTTTGAAAATGGTGGCAGTTCATTTCGATACAGGCTTAAGTTCTAATGTGCATATTATCGCATTATAGACTATTGTACGTAATTCCAATTACCAGATTCGTACTTCGTATCAGTAACTCATGTTGAAATAATTCTGTACCTACTCCATAAAAGAGACCTTCGTACTGTAAATTCAATCTTCACTTCTGCCCGATCCGAAAAGATAAAATTACTCAGACATGCTATCTACTGTCCGTCCAAGTAGTTACGCCGCAGCGTCGTAGAAAGGGAGGAAATCACGTGACAGGTTAATTACTTAACGAGGCCCTTTTATTTAAGTTATTTCAATCCATTGTATGGGTATAATATTACGTAGACGTCCAATTCCTAACAGAAATTAATGTTCTCAGAAAAGAGCTAAGACAGCCCAGTCACTAGCATTTACAGAGAGGCGAATAGAAGCAGGTGGGGGAAACCGGGATGCGACGTAGGCAAATGGAAAATGATGCACTATTGAAAGCTCTTTCGTCTTTGGAAAACGCGAACATATTTTTTGGAAAGTACAGTTCACTATGACCGTAAGGCTAATATGACTGTATATGCGGTCTTGGATCTGTGTGGAGGACAGTTGAACTTGATTAGTGGAAGGGGTGGGAGTGAAGTACATTAAAAAACTCAGGTACAATAAAAATTGAAGTAAAAATAAATAGGGTAATAAAGTAAGAGTGGGCAGATTGGTCTAATAAAATTATTCACGGAAAACCTTCTTCACTGACAGCTTTACGAATCTCTGTTAGGGATGGAAAGCTTATAGGTCTACTTTGGAATAGCAGCGCTGTTACACATTTTATCCATGTCTAAACTAGACGCAATGCCCTACTGAGAATAAGCCTTGCGAACTGTGACGAAAAGAGAGATAAGCAAAGGGATTCGGCGGGTACTTGGTTAGTGCGCCAGGTCCCCCGTGTGTGTTCGTGCACTTGTTTACAGCCGGGCGCCCCAAGACCCGACCGAACTTGTGAGCGAACACCCCGTCTGGCTATAAAATTGCACCCCACCACCAAAAGAAAAACTGTGGCAATACTAAACAAGAGTGTGTTGCATTAGAGTTTAAAACGGCTGCAACGTGGCAACGCCGCAAAGAACGGACATGCAAAAAGGGGGCGAGTGGTCAGGAAAATAAGTCGGCGGGGGTGAGAGGGGTCACTTGGGCCCTTGACACCGCGACGGGGTGGCCGATGTAACGTTACGTCTTCAGCGAGGCGGAACGTAGCCGCATGGATGACGAACCCCAGAGAAAATACATGTACAGGACAACCAAGAAATGTGCATCACTCTACAGGACAGTACTGATAAAGAAATGTGCAACGTTGTAATGTATAAGACTATTGAAGTAATATTTAAGTTCTTATGCTACAAACACTCAACACGAAAAATTCAATACTGTAAGATATACAGGGACATCATTTTAGTTTTACTTCAATTTTTATTGTACCTGAGTTTTTGAATGTACTTCGCTCCCACCCCTTCTACTAAGGAAGTTCCAACTCCACACAGAACCAAGACCGCAGATAGTAAGCAGTACTGAGTTACTGAGTATAGTACGTTCCAGAAATATGTTCGCGTTTTCCAGTGACGGAAGAGCTTTCAATATTGAATCATATTTTCGCACAGGAACTGTCCGTTTGCCTACGTCGCATCCCGATTTCCCCCACCTGCTTCTGCTCGCCCCTCTGTAAAAGCTGGGCTGTCTTAGCTCTTTTCTGAAAACATTAATTTCTCTTAGGAATTGGACGTTTATGTAATATTATACAGCTGTTTAATTTAACTTAAATAAAAGGGCCTCGTTAAGTAATTAACTGTCACGTAATTTCCTCCCTTTCTACAATCCTGCGGCATAACCACTTGGACGGACAGTAGATAGCATGTCTGAGTAATTTTATATTTTCGGGTCGGGCAGAAGTGAAGATTGAATTCACAGTACGTAGAGTAGGTACAGAATTATTTCAACATGAGTTACTAGTACGAAGGACGAAACTGGCAATTGGAATTAGATGCAATAGTCTATAGTGCGATAATATGCACAAAAGAACTGAAGCCTGTATCGAAATGTACGGCCACCATTTTCAAAATTGTGTTTAAATATTCATATTATGATTATTTTTCAATTTAACTTCTTTCTCTATATTGTACGCTAATGTGCTGTAGACAGTATAATATTTACTGCATAATGAATACGTTCGCATGGATAACTCACTTCGTGAGTAAAAACACTTATTCTTAATACAGTACTGTACTTTGATTAAAGAAAAACCTAATGAAAATTATCAAACTCAAAATCGCGATATTTCCTAGTTTACGTAAATGGATGAACTACTTTTCTTCCATCCTATACCTAGCAGAGTGATTTGTGTTTTGCGCCAGTATCATCGAACTCCAGTCTTGGAGGGGGGAGCAAGCGGTGTTTCCGGTTCTCTAAAGGTATAGACAGGTTAATATTAAAAATGTTAGTAAAAATAAAATGATGTCCCTGTACAATGAAACAAGTAATTTGCAGCACTGATTAGTTTGTAACATATGGAATGAAATAGTATGTGATGTAACAATAACCAAACAGTATGCAACACTGTACGGTATAATACTGACGAAGAAGTATGCAAGATGTTTGATACATCACTATCGGAATAATATGTAACTTTGTGCAGTACAACAAGAACAAGGAGTATGTGGAGGATTTTATGATACAATTGTGTGCAAAATGAATGTAACGTGCCATCCTCATCAACAGGAACAGCTAAGATTTATGTATGATTTAAGTCTTTCAGTAATCTTTATATGAAACAACGAGTCAAAGTAAGGATAGGAGAAGAAATGTGGAGAGAAGTGGAATAGGGAGAAGAGTAACTACCCTGTTCAACATCTACTTGGAGAATTTAGTAAACTGTTTTCAGAACCTGGGAGGAGTGACAGTAGGAGGAAGAAGAGTAAAGTGCAAAAGACTTTGCTGATATTATAGCGTTGTTAGAAGAAAAAAATTAAATTATGTTTTATTTAACGACACTCGCAACTGCCGAGATTGTCTCAGAGTCGCCGGTGTGCCGGAATTTTGTCCCGCAGGAGTTCTTTTACATGCCAGTAAATCTGCACCACCCAGGGCGACGTTATCAGGAAAAGACGTGTTACTGAGGGATATGATAATGGAGCTAAATGACAGCTGTGAGTAGTATGGGCTGAAGATAAATTCAAACAAGACTAATACCATGGTTATTAGGAGAAAAATAAAGAAAGTAAACTAGCAAATTCGAATGAGGCAGTAAGACAAGTGGACTCAAATATTTGGTATATACTATAAGCGGTAGCCTAACATGAGCTACTGCGAATAAGTCAAGAAGACATCAATGACAAAGGAAGCTTTCAATAGAGAGAGGAAAAAAAGCATCTTCTGCGGACATCTGGAAAAATAACTTAAAAGGAGACTATTGAAGTGCTCTTTATGGAGTGTAGCACTGTATGGGATAGAAACATGGATATTACGACGAAGTGAAAAAAATACTGGAAACATTTGAAATATGGATATGGAGAGAATATAGGGTGACCAAACGTCCTCTTTTGTCCAGACATTTAGACCTTTGTCCGGAGTCCGGCGGATTTTTAAAAATCAAGAAATGTCCTCCTTTTCGTAACTTGTATGTCTGATATTTTGTAATTGTCTGATTTGACGACTTTTTCAAGTAATTTGTCTGTAGGTGGCAGTAGCATCGTCGGAATATAATCTTTGCCAACGAACATAACTCTCTTTGCTCCTATTTGTTATGGTCATTGCTTTCATATGTAGTTAACGAAAGTAATTTTATATTAAGTTTTATCATAAGCAGCCTGTAATAAAATATATATTGACATCATATGAAGTATAATACAGGCCTAAGCCTAAATCTAAATATATATTTTCTGTCCTCTTTAACATTATAGTTTCCTTGACTTTCATATTTAACTAACTGTAAAATCATTATTATTATTAAGTTTTATCATTATTATTTTGTAATAAAATAGATATTAACACACTTTTAAGTATGATATAAGCCTAAATATGTACTGTAAATATTTTGTAATAAAATAGATCTTGACGAAATTTAAAGTATAATATAAGCTTAAGCCTAAATCTAAGTACATATTTTCTGTCCTCTTTTTTTCGAACAATGTCCTCCTTTTTTAAGTTTTGTGTCCTCTTTTTTTATCGATGTGAATGTGGTCACCCTAGGAGAATACAACCTGTGAAATGGACAAATAAGTTAAGAAACGAAGCTGTTCTAGAAATAGTGAATGAAGGAAGTGTAATGCTAACACTAATCAGGAAGAGAAAAAGAAATTGACTGTGTCACTGGCTAAGAGCTGTCTACTGAAGGACGCAGTAAAAGAAATAGTGAACGAGAAAATAGGTTCGAGGAAGTAGATAACAGATGCAAGACAACGTTAGGATATATGAATCGTATGCGGAGACGAAGAGGAATCGAAAAAGAGAAAAGATTGGAGAGTGCTGGGCTTGCAGTGAAAGACATGCCCTGGGCAGAAAACTGTGAATGAATGAATGCTGAATTTGTCTTTATAAGAACTAAATAAAGCTTAAAAATTAAAATAAAATAAAGTGAAATATAATAAAATAAAAATAATGACCCGAAGTGAAGTTTCGAAATGTGGCTGAGTCTGAACACGGATTTATTGTTTTACTTCGCCTGGCATTTAGCACTAATAGCAATGCAGCAATTGGAGTTCACACTTACATCCTAGGTCTTGTCGAAAGATCCAAGAAGTGATGTGTACTCTACTTCATAATATACCAACTTGTTGGGTACTGAAACACAAATAACCAGTTCTAACTCAATATTGAGCCTCACAATTTTAGTACCACCCCACAGTAGCTGGAAGGGTGGGGGGGGGGGAATGACGAAAAGTACAGTCTCTCTTAAAAGTACTCGATCGTTCCAGCAGGAATAAATTGAAAGCATTGAATTGTTGCAACGAGGCCACGCCCCAGTGGGAAGGTCCCCCTCCTATCCCTGGAGACAGGCCAATTAAAACAACAACAAATATACGTGGAGACCTCGCCGAAAAATCAATTTAAATAATGCAATTGAAGTGTGCATTACAATTACAAATGATTTTCGTTTGATTGCGATAGATTTCCAAATTAATTTACATTGGATAGGTGTAACCATGGTTACGGGCTCCGCAAATATTTATTTTAGAAATAAAAAACCGTCGCGGTTTCAATTGGAATGCCACTTTGTTGGTCGTTCTTTATTGCCGCGGGGCAATGTTGTACCATTAGTTTGATGGTAATGGTGCATGGAAATGTACGTCCGGCAAACCAAACAAATTTTATATGACAGGCAGCAAAATTTACGAGCATATTAATATTAATATTATTATTATTATTATTATTATTATTATTATTATTATTATTAGTATTATTATTATTATTATTATTATTATTATTATTATCATCTTAGTGAAAATTTTAAAGTTATTAAAGGACTACGACAAGGGTGTAATATGTCACCATTGTTGTTTAATATATATTTGAATACTGCTTTGACTACATGGCGAAGAAAATGCAGAAATAGGGAATACCTGTCGAGCAGTGGCGGCTCCTGCATATTTTTTAAGAGGAGGAAAGAAGTTGACAGCACGAAATGACACCTTCTTGAATGAAACATGCTACAAATTAGCCTACATGCATACATGTAACACCAGGTAGTGTTGGGGTTGGCCTTCCATTCTGTATAGCAATAATCTGTTCTTGTAAACTGAGTTTCCTAAATTGTCCAAAATATATTATGTTTTCACTTCCATTCATTGTTGAATAATTGCGCAAATTAACAATTACAAGGAAATTCACAACCTCGTAGCATTTTTCGAGCATACTACAGCATCACACGTGTTGGAAGAGATTAGCTACTAACTCTTAACCGGAACCGTTTTACGGAAATGGAAATGGGAATGGGAAATAATCTGTTAGGAAAGCGAGAACACTGCACCCACCCACGTGGTCTGTGTTGCCACATGTACATTTTACAAGTCCAGTATCACATGCTTTTGAAGAATGTCAGTTCTTGTAAAGTTATACTATCATTATTGTTCAAAGCTGTCGTTGGCCGATTAATATTTTATTTGTTAAAATGATGTACTTTGGAGTACCTACTTTCAGTTGCCCTGTCTAGTAAACAATGAATAGAAGTAAATTTCAGGGGCCAACTACGTAGAACTACTTCCTCTTTGTTTCACATAAACCCAACTTTAACTTTCAAATATCCACGGAAGTTTCAAACCATGAATAGTAGCCTATATGAAGTGCAATGAATAATATTTTTGATTTATAATTATAAAAAAGTTTACATGGTGTCTTTCATAGCGTTGTGTTGAAATTATTTTTGTTGTGTCTCCTCCTAGATGTGTTATAGTCCGGTTGAATGCAGCATCGTTAGATGGCAGCGGTAGTGAGCTTGCTGCAAGACCAGTCGGTTTCTATTTCCCGCCCATGACCGATGCAGAGGAGGATTTCCTCCCTCGCCGTTCATTTACTTGCTTTAAAACTCTGCTTCTTTCTCTGGCCGCTAATGCGCTGTTGTCTATGTGTGCTAACAGCAGTAGAAGAGGAATGGAGTGCCTTTCCTCCACACAAACAATCTCGCACCTTTCTCACAGTTTTCTAGCGGCACATGAGCGCGCGTCGTTTAAAACTCGATCAACCGAGTTTTTCTTATAGCTGTGAACTTAAAAATTATCGAATCTTCCTCGAATTTCAAGGCACATATTTTATTTGGTATTTACTTTCAAAAGAAGAAAATGTGAGGAGGACGTTCCTCCCTTCCCTCCCCCGAGGAACCGCCACTGCTGTCGAGGATGATAAAATGCAGTTTACACTCCTCTATGCTGATGATCAGGTGGTAATTGTCCAAGAGGAGGAAGATATAGAATACATGATGAGAAAATTCACGAGGAATACACAAAATGGGGTTTGACAATAAACTGGGATAAAACTGAATATTTGTGTATGGGGGTATAAGTAAAAATCTGAATTTGAGTAATAATTTAACAATAAAATCATGTAAAGAATTCACATATTTAGGAGCAAAATTTGATAATACAGGAAGATATGAAAATATGATAAATTCAAGAATAATTAACGCCAGGAAAGTTACAGGAATACTAAATTCTATTCTACGGCAGAAGAACATTAGGACAAAAACAAAAATGATGATAGCCTATATGAATCCATAGTTAAAAGCACATTACTCTATTGATGTGAAGTTTGGCAGATACCTGAGCGTATGAAAAATAAACTTCTATCTACTGAAATGGATTTCCTGAGAAGATCAGCCATGAAGTCAAGACTAGATAGGGTTAAGAACGAGGATATTAGAAGACTTGTGCATAAAGAGAAAACAGTCATCGAAGAAATAAAAAGAAGGCAGTTAATTTGGTACGGACATGTTCAGCGGATGGAAAACGAAAGACTGGCGAAAACTATCTTGAAATGAGTTACAAATGGGAGAAGAAGAAAAGGGCGACCGCGATATACATGGATTAAATGAGTTAATAATGCTATGGCACAGAGAGAGTTACAAGACGGTGATTGGGAGGACAGGAGACGATGGCAACTAGGATCCGGAAGGCGACCCTTCTCGCTGTGAAGCCGGACATATATATATATATTTATTATTATTATTATTATTATTATTATTGAACCTTACGTTACATATTAAAATTTAGCATATACATGGAACCTCCTTAACTACACACAGAAATATGCAGATTTATATTCTTGCATATATAACATTATAATGAGACAGTTATTAAAATTAGCCTACGGTTTTCTGAAGAGATGTAAACACGTCGGATTTTCTAAACGCTGAACTACACACATCATACGGAATGATACATTGTATAGAAGAGTACGTTGGTATTATCAATCGTTGCTGCTTCTGCAAATTCCATATTTTCAGAATCATTTCTGTGTAGGCCTATTTTTTAATTTTTGGCTGTATGACATGTACAGAGGAATTGCTGTATGCAGTACTTGAACAAGTTTGTTCCTTGATATAATGTAATTAAATGAGGTTGTATGGTGAAAATGATTTTGTCTGTTAGAACTGTCCTGGCACTGTAGATCTCGTGTTGTCAATTTTCCAGGATATTCGGAAGACTCTTCTGTTAAGTTTGGAAGCAAGTTTTGTTATTATTATTATTGTTATTATTATTATTATTATTATTATTTTTTTTTTATTATTAATATTATTATTACTACTACTACTACTATTATTAAATTATTAATCTGAAAGTAAGAATTAATAAAACAGTTACATTACCGGTTGTTCTGTATGGCCGTGAAACTTGAACTCTCACTTTGAGAGAGAAACAGAGATTAAGGGTGTTTGAGAATAAGGTTCTTAGGAAAATATTCGGGGCTAAGAGGGATGAAGTTATAGGAGAATAGAGAAAGTTACACAACGCAGAACTGCACGCATTGTTTTCTTCACCTGACATAATTAGTAACATTAAATCCAGACGTTTGAGATGGGAAGGGCATGTAGCACGTATGGGCGAATCCAGAAATGCATATAGAGTGTTAGTTGGTAGGCCGGAGGAAAAAATACCTTTGGGGAGGACGAGACGTAGATGGGAGGATAATGTTAAAATGGATTTGAGGAAGGTGGGATATGATGATAGAGACTGGATTAATCTTGCACAGGATAAGGACCGATGGCGGGCTTATGTGAGGGCGGCAATGAACCTCCGGATTCCTTAAAAGCCATTTATTATTAAATTTTTACATAATATAATATGTGTATATGTATGTACAGGGTGATTCAAAAGATCGACGACATAGACAAACTCCGTTGTTAGTGCAGACAGCGAAAAATGGAAAGAGAGGAAAGTTGTTGAAAATATGTAGTTTTCAATCTAATGTGCTTGAATTTTCAACGTACAATACACCGCACGTGTGTATGTATGTATGTATGTATGTATGTATGTATGTATGTATGTATGTATGTATGTATGTATGTATGTATGTATGTATGTATGTATGTATGTATGTATGTGTTTGTATTCCCGCACCATAGCGTCGCGGTCTAAGGTATCATACCTGTACTCGCTTTGGTCCTCATGGGGAAGGAATTTTTCTTATGAAATTTCGGCCAATCTTTGGGATCGGTGCCCACTCAACATCTTGATGCATTTTGGGAGCCACGATATCGAAATTCTGGGATGGGGAGATGATCGTTCTGACAATACGATACTCCGTTCTGGTTAGATGATCGTTTACCTCTGCTGAGACATATGGACGTGAGGCCAACAGCCGGCTGGTCATCTTGACCCTTCAGGGGCAGTGGCGCTATGGGTTATTGTTATTATTATTATTATTATTATTATTATTATTATTATTATTATTATTATTATTATTATTATTATTATACAATCCTAGGGGACTTGAAAATTAGTACGCTGTCAGACCATGAAGACTAATAGATGCAGGATGTCCATCTTCTATCGTTTTATTACCGAGGTAGTATTGTAAATTTCGCTAAAAAAAAAAGTATGTAGTTTCCTATACTCCATATCGAACTCACGTTATTCCAATCCGCAGCCAGTCGTTATATTCTCCTTGAAGGGAGGAAGCCAAATACAACTAGCGAGTGCAGAATATTCAAACTGCAACCGGAAATGACTGACGCCATTAGAACAGGTTGGGCAACACAGACGCGCAAGTTTACGACATGGAAAGATTACAAAATCGATGTCTGGACGGAAATATAATCCGCAGACAATACTGGAAAACACCGGGCGAATCTTGCGGCAGACAGACTTTAAAAACATACAAGACGAGTCTGTCATTCAACCAATTTTTTTAAGTTACAGAAACTATTCACTATCTTTCAAACTGAAGACTTAGGCTCATTAAAGTCAAATGATAAAAAGTTTTAAAGTAACGGAGTAAGAATTAAATGACAATTAGAAGCATAATATTTGCATTCAACTTATGTAAAGCTTTTCTTGCTGCCGAAATCCCTTTATGGAACGTGCAAGGTTGTGGGTCTAGTTCAAGGTTTTCGTAATTGCCTTTTATTGCGTATTTTAGCTATTTATAATGCCTTTTTTGCCTGCCTATTTTAGCTATTTATGATGCCTTTTTGCCTGCCTATTTTAATGATTCATAATGCCTGAACTTCCGGTCTCTGATTATCAAAATACATACGAGTAGCTAACATTATGTCCCGAGAGATATTTTAAATGAACTTTGGAAACTATCCTATATCAAAGTACTCAATAGCACATTTGACGTAGCACATAGTGGAATTGTATTAGCAGAAGAATTCGAGCTAGATGTACTAAATCAGAAACAGAATCGCTTTATTAACTATAATCTCCAGGCTTTTTGATGACTTGAAAGCCTGAATTCATCGACTGGCTAATACCGAAATTCGAGTCGAAGTAATGACACGTTATTTTGTTAAAAAACATGACGATGAGCAAAATTTGTTGGTAAATTCCGATTTCCCCTTCACAATTCATCAATTCATTATCACAATATCGCTATCACCTGATAAATGCTTTCGGTCTCGTCAACCAACCAGCACGGAGAGACAACATCAAGACACATGGGCATCACATCTGACCATCAAGCACAGAATAACAGAGAAAGGAGACGAAAACTGCGGATGACTAAAAATAGCAGGCACGGCCGGAGTTGAAACGTAGGACCTCCGTAGTTACGAGTTGTGCACCCCTGCAGGTTCTGCCCACCCCTTCGCCTGACGTTCTGGCTTCAGGAACTGAGAAAATTCGTTATGTACTGGATCACACAAGGGGCCATCTGGGACCATAGAGAAAAGGGGTGAGAGGGGGTGTAAAGAGACAAACGACAGCTTAGCGATGAGGGAGGAAATGGCTGAACAGAGCTGCTCGCACAAACACAAACAAAATGTTGATCGCTGAGTCTTCTGACATTTTCCATGCTTTCTTCTTTTCCATTTTCAACCCCTGTGTGGAGATGTCATAAGGGAGAAATCACCTCACTTCCTCACCATCACCCCTCACTAAATATAAAAAAGTTGCTGAATAGTCAAGAAAAAATCGTCTGTTTTCTTCTGCACCGATGGCAATGATGCACCTCGGCCGCCATCTTGCTTACATCTCTTCCAAGCTCATTTAATTGTGTTCGCTTTCACACCCTAGTGTGACGTCTCTTACTTCAAACTCTACCAAACTGCACCATGTGGATCGCAAATATCTTTCACTACATATTTCAACAGTATCTACTATACAATCCTCTTGCTGAAATTTAGGTCGAAAGAATTGTCTAAAGGGTTGCTGGGAGGAAAGTCTGGCGTCCTGTTCTTACTTTGGTACAGATTACGTGCAGACGTGCACCACAGAATACATCCCCCTTTATCACTAGTGATGTATCTCTGAAGCTAATACCATTTGAGGACGATGATTTGTTTCTATCTTTTAGGCTCCGGTTAGAGCCGTTCCTTAGACGACAGCCTTTCACCGAAGCGACCGGTGTTCGATCCCTGGAGGTGCCAGTGAAATATATGGTGAACAAATCGCCACTGGAACAGGTTTGCTGCAAGTATTTTGGTCTCTCCTGTTAATTAATTTCACCATTGCTCCATCATCATTAATATGTCACCGTCCTCAGAAGTGTGCGGCAGCCTGATCAAGCCTCACAGACTACTCCACTGACCTATAAAAGGAGCTGATCGGCTGCAAGTGCTGAAAAAACTGGATTCATTCATTTAAGGTCATTCACAGTTTTGTGCCTAACGGCAGGTTTTTCACTGCAAAACCGCTATTATCCAATCTTTCCTATTTTCCAGTCTCCTTATACGATCCATATATCTTAATGTTGTCTATCATCTGATATTTTCTTTCACCCTGGTCTTTCTCTGGCTCGCCACTCCTTTCAGTTCATCCCTCAGTAGGCACTTTCTTCTTAGCCACTGATCAAGTAAATTTCTTTTTCCCTTTTTTTTCCCCCAGTTTCAGCATCATTCTTTCTTCACCCAATCTTGCCAATACAGCTTCATTTCTTATTTTGTCCGTCCATTTCACACGCTCATTTCTTCCCCATTACCACATTTCAAGTTCTTCCAGTCGTTTGTCTTCACTTCGTCGTAATGTCCATGTTTCAGCTCTATACAATGTTACAATCTACACAGGGCACTTAATTAGTCTCTTCCTTAGTATTTTTTCCACAGATCGGCAGAAGATGTTTTTTTTTCTTTTAAAAGCTTTCTTTGGCATTGCTATCCTCCTTTTGACTTCCTTGCAGCAGCTTATGTTACTGCATTATAGAACACCCCAAGTATTTGAAACTGTCCACTTGGTCTACAACCCAATTTCGAATTCGCACGTTTACCTTCCTCATTTTATTTTTGATAACCATGGTCTTCGTCTCGCTTGCATTTAGGACTGAATTGAAGATATTTTAGGTTTCAATGTTCTAACTACTTTAAGATAAGATAAACTTCACCATTTTTTAAATATAACAAGACATTACACTTTACTGTAGAAGGGATAAATATTTTCCTAATAACACATATCAATCAATCTATACCCTAGGTCGGCAACCGTTTCACGGAGAATAGTTACTTTCAAAATCTAGAATTGGCAGCCATCTACTTTTTCTTCTTAGATATCTTATCTTTCTTTTTTCGATTCTATCTTGTTTTAGATGTCTATCACCAGATAAGTAAAAATAGAAGTTACTAAAAACTGGGCTGGGTCATTGGCTAAGAAGGAAGTGCCTACTGAAGAATGCACTAGATGTAACGATGAACGGAAGAAAAGTTCAGAGCATAAGAAATCAGATTATAGACAACATTAAGATATGAAATAATGGATCATATGCGGAGACTAATAGGAAGGCGGGGAGTAGGTACGATTGGAGAATGCCCTTGGGTAGAAAACTAGGGTGAATGAATGCTTATGTGACCCCAATAGATCTTGGGTTCACTGTTTTAGGTTGCTTAAAACGCTATAGGCCTATCAAATTCTTGGTTATATTTTAGTGCCGATGAAATTAGTGATAGACAGATGGTACTTGGCGAGATGAGGCAGAAGATTCACCACAATTAATCCCAGTGGGTTTTCAACTACATCCGAGCGCAGATCCGATCAGGAGGCGAATACACCTGTCGCCTGAGCTATGTTGGTGGCCTATCTCGTGTTATCCTTTAATAAGTCAGTGGTGGTGGTGGTGGTGGCGTTGGCGGTGGTGGTGGTAGTAGTAGTAGTAGTAGTAGTAGTAGTAGTAGTAGTAGTAGTAGTAGCACCAGCACCAATGATAATAATAGTAATGATAATGATAATAATAATAATTTTTATTTTATTTTATTTACTAATATTTATTATGCTGTACAACAGCCTGGGGTCAATAACAGTTCAACACAAAATAAAAGTTAACAATGAATTACAAAAACAGTGCATAAAATAATTATTAAAATTAGAGACAAATACAAACAAATAATAATGACAAAATGAATATTTAACTGCAAAATACTTGATACACAATAGTTCAAAAACGACACAAACGAATGAAATTGAAATAAATGTGATTTTGATGTGTATACTTAATATAAAAATAACCGAACGACAAACTATACATTAAACGGATCAGAATTAACACAACGTAAATTGGCAGCTTTCATGCATCAGAGAGAGAGAGAGAGAGAGAGAGGGAGGGAGGGAGGGAGGGAGGGAGAGAGAGAGAGAGAGATATTTAGGCTTATAGGTATAAAATTTTTTTTGAAATCTTAAACCATTCGAAGGAGCCCGAAGGTAGATATTGCTTATGAAGGATTCACAATCAATATCGTCCTTTACGGCCTTACGAAAGAATAAGTAGCCAAGTTCAAGAGGTCTAGCATAAAGGCTAGAAAAGTTAAAATATTTACAAGTACATCCATAATTGAAAACAGATGAATTTGGTAAAAACCTAAAAGCACATAGGGACATAAATTTTCTTTGGATGACTTCCAATTTAACCGAATCAGTAGAAGTAATAGAATTCCAGGCAACAGATCCATATTCTAGGTTAGATCTGATTAATGTATAGTATAGAATTACGAGAGTTGCTGGAGTAGAAAAAGAATAAGTTGTAGATCTTTTACGTCCGAGCGTTCTAATGGAATGATTATAAATATATTGGTCATGATTATGAAAATATAATTTGGTATTGAGTAGAACTCCCAGGTCTTTAATACAGTCTTTCCTTATTATGCTGTTATCATCAAGAGTATAATCATATTTAAGGGAAGTGATTTTTCTTGAGAATGAAATGACAAATGTTTTCGATTCATTAATTTTCATTCCATTATCAGCAGACCATAGCACAATAGCGATAATAATAATAATAATAATAATAATAATAATAATAATAATAATAATAATACTGCTTCTACCAAAAGTTTGACACCCCTGCAAAAGACATGTTTCACTTTTGTCCTTATACTTACATCAAAACCCCTGATGTTCATACAAAGACCAAATTCCTGTGAAAAATGAAGTTTCTTTTATTGCAAACTCTCTATCTTTTAAACTGTGGATTATATAACAAATTTTCTGTTATTAAAACTTATTGAGAAATTGCATTTTTTGTAGGAAAAAAATTAATACTCCAGAATGAGTGTACTTAGATCAATGAATTTTGGGACAAAGTTAGATATATCTGAAATGTTTATTATACAATTATCATTTTTTATTTTAAAAATTTGTGACAGTTCGTTCACGTATTGCAATTTAGATTTTTTCTTTCTTTAATTTAGGAAAAACTGCAGTTTCTAAAACTCTCTTGAGTTTTAAATTCGCGACAAATTGATCAGGGACCACCACCGCCATTTACATCATAACATTGGGAGTTGGTAAAAAACTTGTCAGTCAGCTTATTCACGCCATTTTTAGTAAACAGTTGTGGAGTTTGTTGTAAGTGTGAAAAGGTTAGATTTATTCCTTGAAAAAAAAAAAAAAAAAGTGAAACTGGGTCGAAATGCAGTCAGTACGGACATGCAGTGACAGATTATATTGTAATGTGGAACAATGACTTGAGATAATATCTAACTCCATCCCAAAATTCATTGATATAAGGACCTTCATTCTGTAGTAATTATTATTTTTCTACAAAAAATGTAATTTCTCAATAAATTTTCATAACACAAAAATTGTTATGTAATCCACAGTTTGGAGGATAGAGAGATTGGGTTTGCAGTAAAAAAGGACTTCATTTTTCTCAGGCATTTGGTCCCTGTATAAAAATCAGGGGGTTTCACATAAGTATAGGACCAGGAGTGAAATATCTATTTTGAACGGGTGTCAAACGTTTGGTAGAAACTGTAATAATAATAATAATAATAATAATAATAATAATAATAATAATAATAATAATAATAATAATAATAATACAGTAATAATAAATACAATAATAATAATAATAATAATAATACAGTAATAATAATAATAATAATAATAATAATAAATACAATAATAATGTCCACACCTGTGGAGTAACGGTTAGCGCGTCTGGCCGCGAAACCAGGTGGCCCGGGTTCGATTCCCGGTCGGGGGAAGTTACCTGGTTGAGGTTTTTTTCCGCGGTTTTCCCTCAACCGAATAAGAGCAAATGCTGGGTAACTTTCGGTGTTGGACCCCGGACTCATTTTACCAGCATTGTCACCTTCATCTCATTCAGACGCTAAATAACCAGAGATGTTGATAAAGCGTCGTAAAATAACCTACTAAAAACAATAATAATAATAAAGACAATAATAATAATAACAGGCCTAATAATAATAATAATAATAATAATAATAATAATAATAATAATAAGTTAATAATAATAATAATAATAACAATAGTCTATTGCTGCAAGTAATAGTAATAGCAATACTTAGTCCCCAGAAATTTGAATTCTAGTTTCTTGTTCCGTTATTTCAAATTGCCAACAATTCGCTGTGTTATTCTAGTCAAAGACGAACTTAACAAGCCTGTTGAACGACTGACGAGGTGAGGACGACTGAGAGAGACTCGAACTGACAGGCATCAAAACATTCTTCGCAGCATCACTGAGCAAGGAGATATTCAACAGAGGTGAGGCCAGTAATTGGAGCTGAGTGCGGCCGGGTTACACGTAATCAGGAAGACATCACGTGTCGGCTGTCCATTGTTTCCAATCCCGTTGCCTGGCTACGCTCTCAACCAGGTCAGCCATAACCAGAGACGCGGCGGTAATTTCCCCTGAAACAAAGGAGACCGAGAGACGCGGCGCGCGCAGAGGAAAAACCAGGCAGGGGCCAGTGGCATTCGCCGCCGCTCATATTTCCTCTCCACAATGGGACCGAAGGGAAGGAACCTGGACAAGAAGTGGTCCGTGCTCTCGTTTTTTGAAAAAGCCCTTAGATCTCACACTTCCGGACTCTGAAAATGCATTATTAAGTTTCTTTCTTCTCCAAAGTACTAAGACTGAATATTTTGGTCAGTGAATGCTGAAGTTCCTATTTTGATAAAGTTTACAAATAGTTTTTGGCTGTAATTACTGCAAATTCATGCTTAATATTCGGGAAAATGTAGATGTAAATATTACTGTAGAGGGGGCAAGATCTATCCCGAGTTCTTACACGTGCCGTTGCTGTATCAATGGGTATGTAAGAGAAAGATAGGTTTTAGTCTGAAATGAACTTCGTGTTGGTAGATTCGTATAATATTAACTATCACCCTAGGTCATATATGTAACAGATAACTCATCACTATGTTAAAATCGGCAGCACTTTGAAGAGAACAACCGCCAGGATCGCCACCCGTCCGCCGTAAACAAACACGAGATGGCAGTACAGTCGCTAATGCAATTCAAATGGGACTTATGACGTGACTCCTTATGTCACAACTAGACGGCAGTATAGTAAACCTGACAAAAGTTGTTCACGTCAAAGCCTATAAGGCCGACCTATCTGGTTACATATATGATCTAAGCTATCATGAAGCAAAATCGCTTTCTGATAGCTCATTCTTTCTCCTCTCTCACAGCTCACATGCCAGGTCTTGCCTCCTCGCCTATACCACTACTACTACAGACGGTTGGTTTGCTCATGGTAAATTTGGAACATATTTTGAAAGATTTCGTATTAACAAAAAAAAAAAAAAAATATCTCTGCAAATGTGAGCAAATCACTGCTTCACATCCTGTTGGACTGTCTTGCTTTTTATTGTAAAATATTAATCATAAGCACGCACGGATTGCTGGAAAGGCAATACAAGTTTAAATTAGCCCCTCTTAGATGTCATGAAGGCGCATGGGCATGCTGATGAAGTTCCATTATTTCTTCACCTCGGCACTGGAATGAAATGATTTGGTTGGCAGCACGCTCCATTTCATTTCATTTCATTTATTATATTCCATAGATCTTACATGAGGAATGAAGCTTTAAGATGTGGAACAAGACAAAATTTTACAATATCACAATTACAATTTTTTTTACAAATTTTTACAATTTTTACAATATTTTACCATTTTTACAGTTTTACAATTTTGTAATTTTCTACAATTTTTTTACAATATTTTGGGGAGCTGTAGTGAGATGATGTGAGGCCCGAGGATTCGCCAAAATATTACCCGGCATTTGCCTTATGGTTGGGGAAAACCTCGGTAAAAACACAACCAGGTAATCAGACCAAAGGAGGTGAAATGAAGTGAGGCTGAGGACTCGCCATAGACCATCCGGCTTCAGTCTCACTGTTGGGAAGGCCTCGGAAGAAACCTTTTTCCCTCCCGGGAAAGACCCGGTAACCTTACTAAGTTTGCCAAGAGGTGAGTGAACTCCGTGTCTATTCCGGTAGTTTTAAAAAAGAAAGAAATTTCGCCACCACCCGAGATTGAACCTGGGATCTTTCTGCCTGAAGTGAACTGTTCTGCCAACAGAGCTATCCGACAAACTTACTATAGGCCGAAAATATATATTTACTTTTCCGTCTATATTAAAAAAATAAATAGGGGAGACCCGGGCAAAACGAATAACCCGGGCAAAGAGAATAATGCATATTTCTTAGAAACGTCAATTTTTTTTTACAATATTTCTGCTATGTTGGGGAAGAATCCCAACCAGATTATTCTGCTTGAACTGACTTGTCCTCATTCTAGCTAGTGAGAGAAGAAGTCGGCGTGTGTTTGAAGAAAATTGACTGTTTTCTTAAAATATTTCAAGGTAAGAGAAACAAATGTGCAACACACAATACTGCAGAAACTTTTTGTTATGTGATAGTAATATATAGGCGATACGATTACTTCTAAAGTGCCGTACTTACGAAGAAGATTACTGACGTTTATGTTTGTATAACCTTAAATGAAAAGCGAAATTGCGTGTGTGGGCAAAGTGAATAGGGCAAAGTGGATAACTTATCCGTTTTGCCCTGCCACCTTTATTTGACTATATAAGTGTTAGCTGTATTTTTGTATGTATTTGTCTATTGTAATAAAGCGTGTTAGATCATTTTACTTAGTGGAGGTATTAAGTCACACTAATTAAATTATAAATCAGTAACACTGATCTTAACTTTTACTTAAAAAGGTCGTAATGTGTTTTCAGATGGTTTAATTTTTCAAGAGGAAGACGGAACAAGCCAAATGGCTTGAAGAAGCCATGAAGAAAGCACTTGAAGAAATAAAATCTTCCAATCATTGGTTCTGCTATCTGGCCATACAACCATAATGTGTTTGTTGATGCAGATATTGCTCCAGATCAACTTACAGATCGCCAACTTGAGAATAGAAATCAGCGAAACGACAGCTGCTCAGATTTAACAAATTCTGCGGTGCCAGCTTCTTCAGCGGCTGAAGAAACAGTTAATGCTCACTCAGAATCAACCACCTCTGTGATGTTATCTTCAGACATTGAAGAAATATTCAATACATCAATTATTACACTCAGATTTTCAGTTCCGGTAACACTATAACCCTCAACATCGTCAGCAAGAGAATCCAAGTCAGTTCTTTTGATTTAGACCAGTGCCAGAAGTGGATGCTCGAAAGATACGAGTTCAACGAAGAAAATGTCAGCGCTCTGAAGTTCTTACATCTATACCAATTAAAAGCGTTGAAAGAGAAGTAACTTATGGGCAGGAGCAAAAGCAGAAGAGATCCAAGTCTTCAGTGCTAGTGAACCGTCGACTTGTTCAAATTTGTATTTTGTACTAATCTAACGTGCTGTAATGGGCTGTGAATAACATAGCCTATTGTCTAATATAACTCATTAACATCGTGTTTAAGTGTTGATTTAATTGTATTATCAGTGAAATAAAATTAAATAGAAATGTAAAAATGTTATAGGGATATTCACTTTGCCCGGGTTAATTATTCGCGAATAATTAACTAGCCTATATTTTCTTTCTCAAATCATATCACTGCCCGTAGGTACGAGAAACGAATTGCTATTTTTTATATATGTGGACAACATGTGTCACAACCAATGTCATGAAGATTTTATTTCGGGAGCACCAAAATATAGCCTGTGGCATTGTTTGTTCTTAGCTTATCCGCTTTGCCCGGGTTTCCCCTAACATGTTTAAATTTGTGATATAGGATGTATGACACTACGCTAGTATTTCTGAACTGTAACCCAATTAACTTTTCTGTGAATATGGTGGAGAATTAGTGAATAATGATAGTAGTAGTAGTAGTAGTAGTAGTAGTAATAGTAGTAGTAGTAGTAGCAGTAGTAGTAGTAGTAGTAGTATTAGTGGTAGTAGTAGTAATAGTAGTAGTAGTAGTAGTCATAGTATAATAATAGTAGTAGTAGTAGTAGTAGTAATAATAATAATAATAATAATAATAATAATACTAATAATAATACTAATAATAATGATGATGATAATAATAATAATAATAATAATAATAATAATAATAATAATATGCCGTAGAATTTTTTTCAAAATCTAAATAATGCCAGAGTTCAATTAGCAATCAACTAAACTGATGCCGGCTTGCCAAATTATTATCGGATATTGTATGTGGGTAGACCGCCGTCACGCCCAATACCAGACGACTGACTTGCATGGTATCCTAGCAACGACGACATGGTATTTTAGCCCACTTATGACTCCCGCCACACAATTATGGGCACAAGGGTGATTTCTGAACTGTGGTATAAAACTTAATGGGGGTAGGAGTTCACCCCGAGCTGCAATATTAACCCCACATCAGCATATTCTCGCCTCTGTTCCTCTCAATATATCTTCATTGTTCTTTCCGCGAGGCGCATGTAATGGCGACACAAAGCAGGGGTGAAGAATAAGAAGGGCGCGGCAACAGTTGGTCGCGCCACACGAACAAGTGGCTGTCTGGCTGGCTGGCTGGCTATACGGGAAACTACACAACAATTAAGAGTACAAGGTCTCAACGTGTTTCGCGTTTGTATCTATTCTGAAATGAAAACAAACAATTTTTCAAAATAAAAAAATGGTTATTGCAGTTACAAAAATTGATTGAGAAATTCTCTTTCAGCTATAATTATTGTCGATTATTTACCAATAATATGAAAAGAAATATAAATTGTAATTTTGATCTACTGAGATCGAGTTGCCATAAAATCACTAACTAAAGGTTATTTTTAACCGAACCTTAGTAAATAACTCAATCTTAGTTCCTACATATAGGCCTATTGTATAAAATTAATTTAAAGACATGTAAACTAGATTTAGTATTAACTGATATTTTAAGTAAAATATATGGCAACATAGCGTAACAGGAATGACATTCATGCTTAAAACCAGTTGATTTTCAACTGTTTCTCCAATGAGACAGAAAATATGATCATCACAGCTTCCTAAATATGCTTCTCAATTCGTGTGAGGAGAACCATGAATATTGAATTTAGAGCATGATTTCGTTTCGTTTCTTGTCGTAACAGAGGACTAACCTTTGTTCAAGTTCTTCCACTACAAAGTTTGGTAACCGAAATCTAATGTCAAATTGTGTGTCATCTTGTTAAAAAAAAATAAAGCATTTTCTCGCTTGTGTAAAACGCGAGGAACACGGCAAAATTCAATATCATCTTCTGAGGAGATATTAGAATAATGAAGAATCTGAAAAAAAAAAAATATATATATAGGTCTATTAGTTTGTAATTTAATTTAATCTAGAAACAAATATGCATCTTGATTGCACAACTTTTAACACTATATCACTTCGGAATATGCATTAGGCCTATATGTCTTTCTCGTGTTAGATTTTACCGTACCTGGTTAACATGTTTCGGCCTGTTATTGGCCCTCTTCCGAACTGGTTGTTGCTGGTCTTGGTGCCTTTTGTTTTGTTTCCTGTGGGGGTGTGTTTGTGTAGTGTAATGTGGAGTCAAAGAGTGTGTGTGTGTGTGTTCTGAAATTGAGTTGTGTGTTGAGAATTTCATTTGGATGAGTTTTTGTGTGTCTGTATATTTCGTATTGTTCTATTGTGTTTAGTTGCTGGCTTTTTGGTTATATATGTAGAATTTCTATGTCTGTATTGATGTCTCTATAGGAAATTCTCAACACACAACTCAATTTCAGAATATACACACTCTTTGACTCCACATTACACTACACAAACACACCTCCATAGGAAACAAAACAAAAGGCGCCAAGACCAGCAACAACCATTTCTGAAGAAGGCCAATAACAGGCCGAAACAGGTTAACCGGTTACGGTAAAATGTAATACGAGAAAGACATATACTGTAATAGACTACATATTCCGAAGTAGAAACAAATATTAAAAATGTGTAACATCATTTCTCCACAATCGGAACTAAAAAATTAACAAAAGTCTATCAAAATACAATGCAAATGAACTTCACTCATCATATTACTTATAAGGAGAAATTTTTCTCTCCTTTTATTTCGGAAATATTTTCTGTAAACTTCAGTTCATATGATTAACTTGAGAAGATCCGTCAGTCATTTAATTTGCAAGAAACCGTCTATTTTATTTAAAAACTGTAAAGGGATATATAATTCTTTATCAGATCAGTTTCTCTAATGATGAAAGTTTTTTTCTTTTAACTCTTTGTGATTCACCCATATGAAGCCAGTTGTGTAGACCAATTTAGCCTATAGACAGAGTCGTTGCCCAGGATGCGCCATAGGAGATTGGTCTACGCTACAACCGCGATGAAATGATGGAGATTTGTTGGGATGCCACAGGGGAACCGGAGCTCCCGGAGAAAACCCCTGGACCAAGGGCTTGCCCAACACAACTTATAAAACGGGGGTACGCTGGGGATTGAACTCGAGTCCACGGAATTGTAAATCTGGCGCTCTAGTCGCTAGATCACTATGGCAGCTCGATAAAGGTAAAAATCAGAATCATACGGATAGTAGCCTACTTATGGAGTAAAATAGCGTTAGCATTTAAAAGAAAATTATTATTATATATATTTTTTGTAAGGAAAGTATTCATTTGCGACTAATATTGTACCAGAATTTTTGTTGTATTCTATCCAAGGAATAACCTATTAAAATCTGCATAGTTGTCGTACATTACTTTCATTCTGTACATTTAAGTGTTATTGTGTACGAACACCTTAAGAACCACTGTATACCGGGTCCGTAAAAAAGATCTGACGTTTTTTGAAATGAGACAACACAGTTGTATTTTAATGTAAGTTGGTTTTTATTCTTTTATCGAAATAGGCATTATTACCATTTAATGTTGCAAAATAGCAAAACTAGATTTTGAAAATTACATCCTCCAAATGACCTCCATTTTTCTAATGCACTCCTGGAGCCTGACTCTAAAGTTCAGCACTGCCATGCCTACCATGTCTTGCGATATCGGGCTGTCCTTGGCCTTCGTGTTGACTTACATTTTGAACTTAAACTGAGAAGGATTCAATCCGGCATAAAAATTTGAATCCGGTGTGGCTTAGTGGCTAAATCGTCAGCACGTAGAGCTGAAAACCCGGGTTCGAATCCTGGTGTCAGAGAAAATTCTTTTCCGTTGTACCCATCCTTCATCACATGGTAATGCATAATTCCTGCACGGAAATATAATATGTACTTCGGTACATCATAGTAATATTATATTTTGACGCTGAAAAAGTCGTTCTTAAATTGTTTACCTACAATAAAACTGTGTTACGATTGGGAACTCGCCCATGTCAACCAACATCGAAATGTTGTCGGACCTACGCTGAGTAAGAACTACTGAATAATTGAAGACATTACAAAAACAACCCTTGTCAAAATTCCTATTTTTTAGAAGAACACTAAAATAAATAGAACAACACATGTCAGCTGTTTCCGTACAACTGATGTTTATCCTTGTGACTATTCCACCTAACATGTGTCATTTTTGGAGTCTATAAACATTTGAATTAGTAGCAAATGTGTCCTTAACTCAATTTTATTAAAAAATGACTAGGGCTGTTTTTGTAATAATGTCTTCAATTTGTTTTGAAAAACATCTCCACTGCAAACTCCCGATGCGATGCGTTCCACGGATCCATTGCAACTGAAATGGCATCAATAATGGCGTTCATTCCCTATCCTTCCACCGCTGCGCGTCTGTCTTAGCCACAGTTACTGCCAACCTAAAAACATAAAATCTTTTTGCCGGACTCTGTATTTCAGTAATAAAAGAAGTTAAATACAAATCTTGTCTAAGAAATGAACACAGTGTGACATTAATACACGAGTGTGATCTTGGTACCATTTTGTCTGAGGGAGATAATACGAGATTGTTCCAGTGAAATGATGTAAAGAGAATAAGAAATCACTGTCTAGTTCTTTTTCACATTTAATATTACAACAACCCATCAAAGCCATTGTCTAAGTCGACATCTGGGCAAATATTTCCCATTATCGAACATATATTCCGACTCTTGGTTTCGGTGCGCCTGTATTGAAATATTTTCGCTTGATCAGAAGTGGACATATGCGTCTGCAGTGACGGTGAGTGAATGGGGCCCGCGGGTAAACACGGAACCGTACTTAAAGCGGGCTGACGAATGACTTTATAATCGTAATACAACATCAACATGGAGAAAATCCCGCCTCAAAGAAAAATTGTTTTCCGATATCGGTTTCGCATTCCACCCCTCACCCGCGCCGCTCGCCATTTTTTCTGTCACCCCACTCTTCTCAATACACCCCGGCAAAATTCAGTATTCACTGCTGCCTTACACGAGAGAGTTAGCACTGCGCCAATCGTGTACAGAATGTTCCATCAAATTTTACCAGCCGTTATTAACGAAGTGTGACTACATAATCAGAGCAAAACTAGAACCAAGCAACACAGAGAGCTACTGTATAGCACTGAGCTCTCGTCTTCATTACACTTTACGGGCGCGCTTCCCACTCCAACATTTGTAGCGTCCTGTTATAGTTTTAAACACAAAGGACTCCTTCATCGCTCAGTCTTTCGGGAGTTTCTCATTAAAAGTACCGATTTGTATGCTGTGAGATTCATGGTTGTGAAAGCAGATGTGAACTGTACTATACATTCATTTCTGTCCTTCATACTTTACTCATTGTTGCACTACTGCAGCCGTGGCGAAAATGTGACTCACGAGCACATTGTGGCTCGCAATGATAGCTGTGCATTTCTCTTGCTTCCTACCTCCCCCAACCCCCACTCTCTCACTCACTGGAGTCAAACTCCGTTCCATTTGTATTTGTCTCTGACCTGCGAGTGGCGTATCGTCGCAATGTCTCTCTCGAAACCATGTATCTCTACAAAAACTAAAGTTTCAAGTAGGATGGGAGGACGCATTTTTTGCTGCCAATATGATGAGAATATTAAACGTATGATTTGTTCACAAGTATTACGGGGAAAACGGTTGTATAATATAAAACGGGATTATACTACTGGGTGTTCAGTTCAAAGTGTGTCATGGCTCGCTGTATGCCGTCATGTGGCTAGTCGATGAGCCTAGAGAATTCAATCTTCCTACACTTCCGCAGAGGTGTATTACTTATGTGCCTAGCAAGTACGGCGTTCATTCAGAAGAGTAGTTACCGATACGTACGGTAACGCCGGTAATGGCAGGAATGTGAACTGTTTCGAAACATGTACTGAGGTGAGTTTTTATCTTACTGTCAGGATATGTGGAGAGGGTTAAGACGATTGCTTACGTATTTGTTGACATTAATTTCGACGGTCAACATGGACACGGAGCATTTGATTTGTGTTGTGGAATGTTGCCGTACGCAACCGATGATAACAAACACCCTGCGTACGACTTGGCCGCGCTAAACACAGTTCGAAAGAGGTTATGGTAGCACACAGACCGTACAGACTGCCATCTGTTGCTACGACGTTCAAGTTATACGTTCAAGTTATACGTTCTCAAGTTCAGATTGAACGCCTTGATTAATAGGCAACTTCTCTGACACAAAAACTGAAACTCTCTTCAAATCCCTGACTCATCAACAGTGACGTCATGACACACTTTGAAATGAACACCCAGTATATGTTACTCATAAAACATTAAAAGGTTATTATTATTATGATTATGATTATTATTATTATTATTATTATTATCATCTCTGTACTTCGATACTTTTTCAGCAGTTGTACGAATAATGCGGTTAGATCTTCAGTTTAAACTCACATATTTACAATGTGATGTTAAATGAAAGCTAAATGTAAGGACTTGACAAATGTTGAACTTTTCAAATCTTTGCCAAAAAATAAATATCCGAAGCTTCGTTCTTTCGCTTGCTTTGTGAAGCCATGTTCGCTACAACTTACGTTTGTGAAAAATTATTTTCCACAATGAAAATAGTAAAAACCAAATTTAGATCACGATTGACAGACAAATACCTTCGTGATCGACTACGGCTGGCTGTAAGTGACATAATTCCTGATTTTGAAACTCTGTCGCAGAGACATTCTGAAGACAGTTAATTTTAGGTTGTGATAATGTGTCCTAAGTTTTCTTATTAATTTCTTTCTTTGTTACACGCACTAAACATTAGTTATACTGTATAAAATTATATTTAAGTGCTTGAGTAAGGAAAATGAAAATCCGTTAATAACTCATACAGTTGCTTCACTTCCTCTTCGTGTGTCCGCCTCCCTCAATAGGTACTATGCACGTTGCAGGTTACACAGTGGCTCGGAGCACGATAACATTTTTGCCACGGCTGCCACATACCAATGTTTCTGACACTAAATAGTTCTCAATATTCATATTAATACCAGCAGAAACTTATTAATGAAAAACTGAATCTTCAAAAATGAAATTCCTAAACTCGATTACTGGGCATTCCTTATGAAATGAATATACCGGGTGATACAAAAAAATTTCATGAAATGCTAGATGGTGGATGATAATGTTATTTAGAATAAAGAATTAAATAAACAAACCCATTATTTGGAATAGCTTCCGAAAAAATTTCAATTGAAATAGTGTAACATATGAAGTCAATTATCGTGTATAGCAGCCTTTCTTTACCTGTCCATATGTCATGACTCTGGAGGGGGTTATGTTTTGCAAATAAACGCCTCCCTTTGATAGTCGAATCTACAAGAAGAGAAGTTAGGTCATTAGCAGAGACCGGAAGTTTAGGCATTGTGAATCATTAAAATAGGCAGGCAAAAAGGCATAATAGATAGCTAAAATTTGCAGACGAAAAGGCATTATAAATAGCTAAAATTCGCAATAAAAGGCACTTTCCACAAAGGGATTTCGGCAGCAAGAAAAGCTTTACATAAGTCGAATGCAAATTGAGATTTTCGACTCGATGTTGCAATTACTGTTGGAAGCAAAGAAATCTTCTTCCCAGTAGCTTTGGAAAGTGCATTTTTGTGTTTGGTTGTGATCTGATATGTTGCGATATGAAATATTTAGCTAGCTACAACAACGTCGCAATGAAAACTGAAAGAAAAATATCGTTAGACCCGCACTCATTGTTGCCTTGTCAAATAAACACAAGCGATAATTAAAACGTTTACTGTTACACATTTCTGCACGGCAGCACTCATTGTTGCAAAGAGAATATGAACTGACTGAAAGACAATAATATACAGTACATTCGGTGAAGTCACTTTCTTTGTAGCGGTTATAGAAATAAATTAAAATATACCTGTAGGCAAATCTGGGAGAGTTCAAACGAAATTAATTGTGAGAAAGACGGTATGTGGGACAGGTTTTCAAGAAATACTTCAATTTCCCTTGCTAGCCTACCATATACATACATACATACATACATACATACATACAAATGGCTTTTAAGGAACCCGAAGGTTCATTGCCGCCCTCACATAAGCACGCCATCGGTTCCTATCCTGTGCAAGATTAATCCAGTCCCTATCATCATATCCCACCTCCATCAAATCCATTTTAATATTATCCTCCCATCTACGTCTCGGCTTCCCCAAAGGTCTTTTTCCCTCCGGTCTCCCAACTAACGCTCTATATGCATTCCTGGATTCGCCCATACGTGCTACATGCCCTGCCCTTCGCAAACGTCTGGATTTCATGTTCCTAATTATGTCAGGTGAAGAATAAAATGCCTGCAGTTCTGTGTTCTGTAACTTTCTCCATTCTCCTGTAACTTCATCCCTCTTAGCCCCAAATATTCTCCTAAGCACCTTATTCTCAAACACCCTGAACCTATGTTCCTCTCTCAGAGTGAGAGTCCAAGTTTCACAACCATACAGAACAACCGGTAATATAACTGTTTTATAAATTCTAGCTTTCAGATTTTTTGACAGCAGACTAGATGATAAAAGCTTCTCAACCGAATGATAACACGCATTTCCCATATTTATTCTGCGTTTAATTTTCTCCCGAGTGTCATTTATATTTGTTATTGTTGCTCCAAGATATTTGAATTTTTCCACCCCTTCGAAGGATAAATCTCCCATTTTTATATTTCCATTTCATGCAATATTGTGGTCACGAGACATAATCATATACTTTGTCTTTTCGGGATTTACTTCCAAACCGATCGCTTTACTTGCTTCAAGTAAAATTTCCGTGTTTTCCCTAATCGTTTGTGGATTTTTTTATTTTATTGGGTTATTTTACGACGCTGTATCAACATCTAGGTTATTTAGCGTCTGAATGATGTGAAGGTGATAATGCCGGTGAAATGAGTCCGGGGTCCAGCACCGAAAGTTACCCAGCATTTGCTCGTATTGGGTTGAGGGAAAGCCCCGGAAAAAACCTCAACCAGGTAACTTGCCCCGACCGGGATTCGAACCCGGGCCACCTGGTTTCGCAGCCAGACGCGCTGACCGTTACTTCACAGGTGTGGACTCGTTTGTGGATTTTCTCCTAACATATTCACGTCATCCGCATAGACAAGAAGCTGATGTAACCCGTTCAATTCCAAACCCTGTCTGTTATCCTGAACTTTCCTAATGGCATATTCTAAAGCGAAGTTAAAAAGTAAAGGTGATAGTGCATCTCCCTGCTTTAGCCCGCAGTGAATTGGAAAAGTATAAGATAGAAACTGACCTATACGGACTCTGCTGTATGTTTCACTGAGACATATTTTAATTAATCGAACTAGTGTCTTGGGAATACCAAATTCAATAAGAATATCATATAATATTTCCCTCTTAACCGAGTCATATGCCTTTTTGAAATCTATGAATAACTGATGTACTGTACCCTTATACTCCCATTTTTTCTCCATTATCTGTCGAATACAAAAAATCCCGGTCAATAGTCGATCTATTACACCTAAAACCACACTGATCCCCAATAATTTCATCTACGTACGGAGACCTTGAGATCAGTGACTAAGACTCAAGTATCCACTGTTAAATAAATGATCACTTCCAAAATAATGTAAGCCAAAGTGTATGAGTTTAACTGTTATAAGTACACAATATAATAACAATAAATTCCATTAAAAAGTGGATAGAGATTAATTCAGTAACCATCCATTTTGCCTAGTTCCACACTCCTACGCTGTCATTTATTTTGCCTCTGCAGTAATGATCCCGGGATCGATTCCTGTGGTAGAATTTGTCCCTATGACTGCGTTTTCAGAGCACAGAGTCCCACCACGTCATGTCACAATGCACCGCAGAGCAAAAATTAATTGATTAAATTATAGAGAATAAAACACCACAGATCTCGTGTCGTTAAAATGTTACCATCATTTGTTTAACGAGTGAATTTGTATAACATCAATTGCATCCATGGCAGCGACCCGTCAGAATCAAATTACAATGTCCGTGCAGTGATGTTTTCTGTCGAGGGACGTGCAACTCCAAAACGATAACCTTCCAAAGAAGTAAACACAATAATTTTCGTGACGAGTGCTAATGTTTTCTATCATGCTTTAAAACGATTGTGTAACTATTTGAAATACTGTATGCTTCTTTCATTTGGAGACAATTGTTGAAACTGGTTTTCGAAACAAAACCTCAAACGATAATCTATCTTACTATAAATTTTATAACTACCTAGCAATAGATGTAAACATGTATATCCTGATATATCTACATATCTTCTACCTACACAATAGCCTACCTACTCACCAACACACCTGCCTTTCCATCTGTCGACCATCACTATAGTTTTCTCTACTTTTATCCATCTTTTCATCAAACCATGCATCTTTACGTAGGATAAAGGGTGGCAATATTGTAATAGTTCTTTCTGAGGATTTATTACAATTTTACTGAGCGAGAGGAAGATCGGTTTTTTTGCGTCAACGTATTAAGGATTTACGTACAGCTTACAGCAGTAAAATTTTGGAAATATTCAACATTTTTTCCCTCCATTACTGTATCTTGTACAATAATGAAAATTAGTATGTGTAAAACACTGTCCTTCTGCTATATGAAAAAAAAAATATATTTTTACGATTTAAAAAAAATTACTTTTTTTTTTTTTTTTCAAAATTCATTCCACTGTGTAGTGATGAAGCTTTTCCCAAATAACTCAAAACAATCCAACATTCTGTGATGACAATTTTGTTGTATTTATGCATATCATATCTACAATATGATGCAAGATAACTTCCCTAACTTGTTAGATTGTCTGATAAAAAATAAATTCATTTTAAAATGAACAAATATCAGTATTTTCTTCTAACACAAATTAAAAAATATATTATTTATTAAGGAATGTAGTTGAAAGAGAATATTATTATAAGCATTCAGTTTCAGCAATAAAATAAAAGAGAGATAACATGAAAAAGTTAACAAGGTTATCAGTGAACTTCCACAGTTTTGAATTTTGAAAAAAAAAAAATTTAAAACATATACATATATTTAATCCTAAAATATTTTTTTCATATAGCAGAAGGACAGTGTTTTACACATACCAATTTTCATTATTATACAAGATACAGTAATGGAGGAAAAAAATGTTGAATATTTCCAAACATTTTACTGCTGTAAGCTGTACCTAGCCCCTTAAGGAAATGTTCGTGGACAAGTTTCTGCACAAATGCGATCCTTCTCTCGCTCAGTAAAACTCTAATAAATTCTCAAAAAGAACTATCACAATATTACTCGTATCACAATATTACCAACATTTACCCTATGTTTCTTTACCTACCTTCTTACGTACCTGACTACCTACTTATTACATCTCTACCTATCTACGAACATCTAATTACCTATTCGTTTGCTTGTCCCTCTTTTTCTCTGTCCCTTCCCCTCCCTATACATCCCTTCCTCCAGACAAAATGTTCACTTTCACTTGGTACTGTCCATATATCTCTACTACTTGGCCCACGATACGGATGTGCGTATAACAATGCCTATATTTTTTAAACCAACAGACGAATAAAGTGTCTGTGGACTCCTGGTCACAACTTCATGTTATAGGCTACGGTCATTCATTGTCTGATGTTAATGTAAACAGATTTGCAAAATTCCAATAAAAACCAAATTCAAATATTGTAAAAGATTTGCAATAAAAGTCAAATGAAAGCCTAATTCATTACCTAGAAAAACACTACATTCTGATAAATTAGAATTTGGGAATTTCCCATTCGAAAATTTGGCGTTTGGAATTTGCTTTTTGGAACAATACCGCTCAGAAAATTGTCAGTTCAGAAAATTCTATTAGCAAAAATGAACCATATATATATATATATATATATATATATATATATATATATATATATATATATATAGTGCATACATTTTATCTTTCCACGCTCGCTAATGTAGAGCGGACGCGGCAGTGCACAGCACAGTTGGATACATGCGAACATGGAAAGATAAAATGTATGCACTGTACTAAATATATACTGTATATATACAGTATATACATAAACATAGTTATAATATTGCTCGAAGTAAAAGAATGAGTTTCCTTTAACGGTATTATATAATATTATTTTACTAATTTTGTTGGATCTTCGCGTCTTCATAAAACTTCGGGAAATAGAAAAAAATCCTTCAGAAAATTTTCTATGTTATTTTCTTTCTTATATGCACAATAATTTTGCACTCCTTGCTTTACTTGTAAATTCAGGGCATTTAGCTTTTTAACGGAATGTCTAACATTTTGGTGTTCGCTAACCAGTCGTATGTTTGCAATTCCGTTATTTTTTTGGTGTTCTATTTTAGTTATTTGTTATTGAACGTAACAGGCAAAGCCCAATTACAATGTTCGAGACTGACAAACTAATCTATAAAACATAAACAAGGAAAAAGAAACATATACTTATTAAAAACTAAACCAAATTGAAATAGAGAGAGAGAGAGAGAAAAGAAAAATTGGAATACGGTAATTTCGAAACTGACACGTGGTATGTGAAAATTTGACTGTGAAATCTAAGTTATTAAACCAAATTTCAAAGGAATTTATAGTGCATTGCTGCCCTGTTAGAACTTGATTATAGCATTCCATTAAGATCTGAATCTAGGTGGTCTCTGCCTTCTTCTTCTCCTAGCTTGTGTTCTCCTTATCATATGTACTTTTTATATGTACAACGCTAATTCCATTATACGTGGTTCAATGGCGTATACAAGCCTATCAAATTATGCTCTATACATCATCCATTAGCACGATTGGGATAGCCGTTAGTTTCGAATATCATTTCTCATTTGTGGGACTTTACAACAGTTGTGACCCAAAGCAACAGCTATCTTCAGATGGACTGATAGGGATGGAAGAGACACAACTTAGTTGATGAGTTTCTATGGTTTCTTACAGAAAATTACAATGAATGTGCCTGGACATTGTAGAATATGGACATTACATTAATGGACACAAAAGCTTTGGACCAAAACAGAAATGGGCTTCAACTCAGAGAGTGGACATTAAATACAACGGCCAAAAAATGTGTGGACATAAATATTATCGGACGTTTTGTCTGTGAACGACACTTCATCCATCCATCCATCCATCCATCCATCCATCCATCCATCCATCCATCCATCCATCCATCCATCCATCCATCCATCCATCCATCCGTCCATCCTTCTTGATAAGTGAAGAAAGCTGGTTGAATATAACTTAAGTTACAGAAAACACCGGAAGCGTACTTACGTTGAAATTTTTAAGCTGAAATTGAAGAAACTACCACAAAAACGGTGTAATCCTCACTTTTTTTTTAATTATGGAGAAAATTGAGTTTTAAAAATGCTGCAAGACCACAGCATAAACACAAGGACTTTGATGGGATTTATTTTAACCTCCGCTCATAAACAGTTAGTACACTCATAAACAGTATCCATTGCAGCGAAGAGATAGGAGCACTAATCTGGAAATGTTACATTTTGTGGGATAAATCGGTTTTACGCACATGTTTTCAATTCTTAATAACGCACATCAAATTCCTGCCATGAAGTACGATAAACAGTTCTGTCGCTTTTCTTCAAGAGCAATTACTCAGTGTCGCTATGTGCTATCGAAATATCTGAACTTCCTATTGGTGCGACTCTTCCTCTTAAATTTATGTGTGGATAAATTAGTATGCGTCCAGATTTAATGTAAGGTTTATTAATGCCTAATATTCCGTGTAATTGAAAATAATTGACTCGTGTTCCGCTATTAGACGCACGATTACAATCATTAAACATTGCGGAGAACTGAATACATGAATGTCATCCGTGCAATTGCATCCTCTGACACATGCTAGGCGCTGCATTTAGAACCAGCCACTTGAGATGAACATAGTAGGACGCCAGATTTTTGGAACGGATACGACGCCGGATATCGACGGTTAGAATCCTGTTGTGTGAGGATTGTTAACACAAGACATTCACATGTATCGGGGGTCCATCGCCATGGAAATAATGTGCAATACCAGTGTTGAGGTAACATATGACGGAAAAAAAGAGACGCATATTAATTTCTTAAATTTAGCTTTGAATTTTAAGCATTGAAGATTTTATCCGAAAAAATTTTCAATTGGAAACGAGGGGATCAGAAACAAAAGGGTACAGATCTAAACGCACTTAAGTTATTTATGAGAAAATGTGGTTGAAAGTACTTAAGATTTCGTAAATTCCGTGAAATTTTTATTGCAATTTTAGTGTGTGGTGTGGTGAAAAGATGTATCCCTTTCCCACTAAAATTTTTAATGTTTTAGCTTGCCCTGGATGCACTTAACTCATGTTCTTAGAAATGTCACTTGTACCCTTTTGCTTCTGACCACCTCAAATGTAATTCCATGGGTATTAATGAAAGGAGAGAAAGTTGCAGTTTCATGCCGGGAATGAGACCTGGAATTGAGGCAGGGAAATCAAAAACTCCCTAATTCCAATAAACCACATTTTACAGGAGAGAGAAAAAACTTATCATCTGTCTTACTCTTCTATGCCTAAGGTTTCGGGTTCGATCCCGGGCCAGGTCGATGGCATTTAAGTGTGCTTAAATGCGACAGGCTCATATCAGTAGATTTACAGTATTGTATTGTATTGTACTTATTAACATTCCATGGTATTCATACATTGCTTTACAGCTAGAATATGGAACAAGTCAAAAAACTTAATACTATTATAAAGTCTTAATTTATAGTCACAGTCTGGTATGTAAAAGAACTCCGGATAAAATTCCGGCACATCCGGCGACGCTGATATAACCTCTGCAGTTGCGAGCGTCGTTAAATAAAACATAACATTTAACATCTGTCTTACTAACTTTACATATTATACATTTACCTAATAATATTGTGTAAAATTACATTCTTTATCACTTAAAGACTTCAAAACCTAAATTTTTACATTATCTTACAGTACAATTTGAAATATACACTGCTGAAGTTAGTGGTTTTCTGACTTCCACAGTGTATGAATGAAGAAAAGTGAATAAATATGAACCATACGAAGAAAAAAAGATAAGTATATTATAATTCCCTTATGAAACATTGGAATATACGAGAAAATGGAAGTTTATTATTAAGATTAACATGGCTACATTTTTCAAATTTCAAATATATGAGATAGAAAACCACAAATTACCATAAAGCACATCAAAATACACAAATAAAACCACAAACAATATTAAAATGATAACACAGTCGATTCATGTTACAGATTCTGCTTTTTCTCTCACTCTCTTGTTCTTCCTGTGCATCTACTCGTAGATTATTATTTTATTACTTCCCGCAAACAGAGTTTGGTAATACATCATACTTTCTTCAGAAATAAACTGTATTAAATTTTGCAAGTCCTTTTGCTTTCTTCTTTCCATGGCAATGCTGAATTGTACTTTATTGACTGGGGAATGATACATCTGTATTGGGTTTCTGAAAGTTAAATCGACTTCATATTGTGCCTTTCATACTTTTATTTACATGGGTTTCATAGATTTTTGTGAGATTCTGAATACCGTATCACTTTACTCGGCTGATTGAGCGATAGTATTGCCATCTACCGTGAAATTAATCTGGGAATGCAAAATCTCTCTTATTCTATGGATTAAGTGGAGTTCTGACTTCCACGAGTTTTAAAACAGCCCCCAGAATGCAGATGAATGTCGAAATTAGTGTATTCTTGGCTTCCACGCATGCGGAACAAACTAAAAAGCATCATCCAGCCCATAACTCAATTTTGTCAAAAACTGGAGTTAGTGGGTTTTTGATCTCCCTGTCTCTATTGTAGATTGAAACGTTATCACTTAAGCTTAGGTAAAACAAAACAAATCGTACGGGTACATTGTAATAGGCTATCCACACATTCCAGACGTCTAAATTATTTTTTGCGAGCGCCTAAAATAAGTACCAATAACACGGGCGCCTGAATTTAAAAGAAAATTGCCGAAAAATTTATATTATATAATGAATATTTCAAAAATTTAAAACTTCGTACTACCGTATTTTTCTATGTACACTATTACGTTTTCTCTTACATGTTTGGCTCAAGAATTTTCTTCAGTGTTATACAGCAGACAGGTAAGGAGGTAAATATGTAGTTACAACGCTCGCCACTATCGCTAAACACACAGCAGGGTACCTGAAATCTGTGTAATGTGATCGCGCATGACGTCACTCAGGCGTCTATTCGCTTATCTTTACTTTCTCCAAGCCATTTGTGTTTTCTCTTCCACGCAATTCCTTTCGCGCACTGACTACAATACTCCAACCAGGAGAAAGTCTCAGGGGAATGAGACGCAGCGGGTTAATGCTGTGAATGAATGTTCATGTCATTAGATGTCATAAGGTCATACACGTGGGTACACGCATTTCCATTGCCTAACTCTCAAAGCACAAACGATAACACTGATACACACATATTTATACTACCCTAGTTACAAAATTAGATCACGGTTAATCTCCTGGTCTTTTAATCCCTCCATACAGGAAATAACATATGCAGGAGAGCGCATGCTTTTTAAACTGACGTTATAACAGTAATATTATCTATCTGCTTCGCTCCAATAGATGACGCAATAGTAAGCACATTCCTTTCACGGTTAATCTCCTGGTTGGAGAACAGTATTCATTGGACCAACCATCTATGGCGCCACATTCGCAGGCAACTTTTCTTTCTTTTTTTTCAATGTTACTTCACAGATTATAAGGACGATGTTTTTGAGTGGGGTTTAACTTGTACTTGAAACGAATAGGGCTGAAGCTGGATGGTCACCGACTTAGCGTTTATTTTTGTTAGGTATAGCGAATATTAATTAATTTATTATTTAGTGGGAGAAAAATAAAATTTAGTAATGGATTTAGCGGTTTTTCAAACTATATTTAGGGGGAAAAGTATTTCTTTACATTGATAACACTGGAATATTGCAGGCTTCCTTTAAGAAACAATAAATTAGGTAAGAAAGTGGACCTATAGATTCTTTGGTGGGCCTCTAAATATCCTGTACTTATTTTCAAGGCTGCATTATAACCACGCTAGTTATTTAAAAAGTAAGTTCTGAATTTGGGTCGTTAGAAAAGTTCACAACTTTAATCTTCGCGAAATGGTCTGAATACAATGGAATGAAGAACGAGTCCTGTGAATCAAATGCTTAAACTTTGGTAGTTACTGAGCGTCTTGAAATAGCCTCGGTCGTGATAGAAAAATGAAACTGCACTGTCGTAACGAAGACTCAAATAATTCTAGTGATTGAACATTTCAGTAGCAAGATGTTAAATTTATCTAATCTTATTGCTTATTGCGACAATATGGCACATTGACTGGAATCACAAGTTTACATCGGAGAGTCCAACTTGTTTCTCTTTCTCACATAACGATTTGATATTGGCCTATAGAAAAAGTGTATTTAATACGGAAATTTAGCCTTGACGACTGTGTTTCAGACAAAACTTTTGGGTTTTACACCTTGTGTTTGAATTTACTGTAACATCGCCAACGTTTCGAAACTAGTCCTATTTACAAGTTTCATCACAAGAATATTAAAGTAACGGACCTGAAGGGTCGTCTACTGAGTTGTATCTGTTCTGTCTGGGTTCAGATGTTTAAATTAGTCGCACATAAGAAACTCAAAAAGAAGTAGGCGATCCATCAGATTTGTTATTTTGTTATTTGAAAAGCTTGAAATGTTAATTTCAAAATATTGCCCACAATTCACATGTTATTTTAAAGTACTATTAAGGTAACTAGTTTAAAATAACTTCCGTGAAACATCTAAGGAAAGTCTCCCGTATTAACTTTTTTTCAAAGGAGAGTTGTATTACAATAGATATCAAAAATTTTGTTTCATATTATAATATATGCAGGCCTAAGCTTATATTATAAGCCTAAGCCTACATATTTTTTTCTGATTAACAGTCAGAGCTGAAACTGACAAGTGACAGGACTTCTCTTCCCGTGACAAAAAATCACATGCCAAATAAATAAATAAACATATATATATAGATAAATAAATATTAGATAGATAGGTAGGTAGATAGGTAAGTAGGTAGGTAGGTAGGTAGATAGATAGATAGATAGATAGATAGATAGATAGATAGATAGATAGATAGATAGATAGATAGATAGATAGATAGATAGATAGATAGATAGATAGATAGATAGATAGATAGATAGATAGATAGATAGATAGATAGATAGATAGATAGATAGATAGATAGATAGATAGATAGATAGATAGATAGATAGATAGATAGACAGATAGATAGATAGATAGATAGATAGACAGATATATAGATAGACAGATAGACAGACAGACAGACAGACAGACAGACAGACAGACAGACAGCTAGATAGATAGATAGATAGATAGATAGATAGATAGATAGATAGATAGATAGATAGATAGATAGATAGATAGATAGATAGATAGATAGATAGATAAATGAATGAATAAATAAATAAATAAATAGATAAATAAATAAATAAATAAATAAATAAATAAATGAATAAACAAATTAAATAAATAAATAAATAAATAGATAAATAAATAAATAAATAAATAACAAAAATAAAACTAAATAAATAAATAAATAAATAAAAAATGAATAAATAAAAAAAAATAAATAATAAAAAAATAAATAAGTAAGTAAATAAGTAAATAAAATAAATAAATAAATAAATAAAAATAAATAAAGAACAAAAATAAATAAATAAATATTAAATAAAATAAATAAATAAATAAGTAAAAAAAGAAATAAAGTTAGTAGGATGGTTTCTTTTGTACTCATATTAGCCCCTACAATTTACAGCTAGTCTTTCTATTTTTAGATTTGAGAGCTCTCTGCATCTCTCTCAACGAGAACATCGAATTAGCACAATTCGTTACAAGACAGTCTACTTGCATTTCAAACCCACCAGTTAGCAAGAAAACTTAGTCACGTTAATAAAATTCATCTTACATATTCAAGTGTAGGCTACATTCCGTCAACACTGGTAAATACGAACGGTAACAGCTGATTGAAGAGTTAGTTCGACATTGTTTCGGCATTTTTTCTCAGTTCGTCAAGAGCGGATAGAGTTCTTTGGGTAGGGACGAATGTTGAAGTTCGGAGTGTGTAGGTAATAGAAAGAAATTCGTTATTTAATAAGATGTACATTTGCTTGAAGTGCAGGGACTATATATGTAAAGAACACTTGTTACAATAATGTACCAACCTCAGTGTTAGAATTTTTGTGAAAGGACTCACCAACAGTACAGGAACACAATCTGGTACTCACCTGAAACACACAAAAATATGGGTGTTACAAATATTTGTCATTAAGTTCCACATAATTAGGATAACAATAATACAATACAATATAATGCAATACATCATCATCATCCAATTCAAGCACTAGACCTACTGGTCAGTTGTGGTCTCATGCCATCTTTTTAATGGTCTTCCAGCAGATCGTTGTCCATAAGTGGATAATGTAGCACTGCCTTTGGCCATCTTTCTGTTGGCATTCTCTCGACATGCTGTTTGCAATTAACTCTATAGATTTGAAGAAAATTTAATATAGGTTGGACATTCAATTCTTCCAAAATTTCTGTATTTCGTTTTCTATCCCAAAGTATGTATCGCGCCGTTTTCCTCATGAATCTCATTTCGTTGGAAGTTATACGTCGAAAGACTTTTTCTTGTCTAAGTCGAGGCATCTGATCCATACACTAAAGTAGATCGTACTAAAATGTTGTACATCTTTAATCTTGTAATAATACTAAATTATGGTTTATTTAACGACGCTCGCAACTGCAGAGGTTATATCAGCGTCGCCGGTGTGCCGGAATTTTGTCCCGCAGAAGTTTTTTCACATGCCAGTAAATGTACTGGCATGAGCCTGTCACATTTAAACACACTTAAATGCCATCAACCTCGGCCGGAATCGAACCCGCAACCTTGAGCATAGAAGGCCAGCTCTATACCAACTGCGCTACCGAGGGCGACTTTAATCTTTTATGTTTCTGTACTAAATTAATAATGCCGGTAACTTTTACAAAATTAGTTATTTTAGTATCGATGTTCTTTTCTTTTTCATATGAAGGACGGTACCCCAAATTTTTAAATATGTTCACTTGTTCTAGAATTCTGTTTTCAATACCGATTTTCTTCTTATCGGATATTTATCTTTAAAAGCCGTGACTTTTGCCTTTTCTACAGAAATGGTCATATTACAGTCTTTTGCAACTGTATTTATTGATTTTGGAGATCATCTTCTGAAGTGCTCAATAGAACTTGGTTATCTGCGAAGAGGATTGTATCTATTTTAGTCCGTACGTTTATAGGAACATATCCTCTGGGTTTTAGAAACGCCATTTACATATCAGAGAGTTTCTGTAGGTTATATAAAGTAGAGGCGAGAGAGGGCATCCCTGTCATACACCTGTGTTAAAATGTCAGTTCTGCTGTTTCCGATAAGGTCTCTCGCAGTGTTACCAGAATCCAGTTTCAGTGAGAAGCTATTAGTAAATTATAAGAATATTCAAGTAGCTATAGTACATTATGCAACGAGCCTATAATGGTAGTAATTAAGACGCGAGTATGTTTGTTTATGAAACGAGCGCAAGCGAGTTTCATAATTTTCATACGAGCGTCTTAATTACCATTATAGGCAAGTTTCATGCGACTTTTTGTGCTCGACCACATTTCTAACTTGAAATTATTCATAAGTATTCATGTTATGGTTATCTAAGTGAAGAGCGGAACTGACCTTCTAAATTGTGAAATGTGCGCAGACGCGAAAGTATTGATTTTTTCCGAGGGACGAATGTCACTGACCTTGATATAATCTAGAGAATAACATGAACATTAATATTAACATAACCTGGAAATTGATTTAGAATTGAAAAACGAGATGACAAATTGAATTTATTTGAATATTATTTACAATTAACGCTAATTATTACAGTAACAGAACATAACCTTCTGCGACAGTATTGGATTTCCAGCTTCCATGACGTTTCGCGAATTGTCTTTCGATTGCATATCCGAGAATAATCGATACTTGCGGTTTTATAATGATACAATGGTGATTTCTCATTGGCTGAACAACTGAACTATAATGAATAGGTGTACTTTAATGAGGTGCATTAAAAGGCTACTACCAGGTGTATAATTATAATGGTCGAGCATAAAATTATATTTTCATTACTTCAAATCATTACGAGTTTATATTTCTTTCAGTTCATTCGTAAAATAGTCTTAAAAATGCAACTCGTGACTTTAAAATTTCCAAGATAAATTCAGAATCGGACGTTACTATAGATAATATGGCTGTTAAAAGAAACCACTTGAATTCCTAGTTCAGGATTAGCTAGTTTAGTTGCTCCCAGCCACTCTTGCCCACATGCTGCACAGTGGCGCCAGGCTGGAGATGAGCGGTTGTGCGTCGGGGGCGTCAGTATAATAGTGGCACAAGCAGTGATCGAGCTTTATTCGAAGTGTCACATTCCACCGCCTCTGCTAGAGGTGACACTTCTTACAGCATCACATGACATGCCAAATTCCCATTTCCCACATACACCCTCTCTCTACCATAAAAAACTCTCTCTCACCCTCAACGAACTACCCCTTCAGATCAATATCCCTAGGTTTCAATCCTATAAAGATTGAACCAGGCGAGGCAGGGCCGCCCCCAGGGACGCGCCAGGGATCTCTTATTCCGCGCATCTTGTCGCGGATATGACGGCTCGCGTAATGGCGTCCTCCTGTTTACATTTCTGTATTCCGTCTCTATGGAGACGGCAATTATGACGGCCGGAACAACCGGGACTACAGAGAGAGACGTGCGTGGCCAAATTTTCAGTCCAGTCGTCATACGGGCTGAAAAGAGACGAAGACGTTGCCTGAGCACGGGGACGGCTCCCCCATCCAGTTCTCAAACAAATGAATACAAGATAAGGCCAGGGCCGTAACTTGGTCATACGTCTTAAGGCTCATTCACAATGAAAATTAAACATAATGTAGGCGTTAACTTAAGAATGTAAACGTTACGATAAAATCAAGAAGTCATACCATCATTCACGATGCGAACATAAACATAACAGCAAACATACTTGGTAACCATGGAAACATAACAACGACGCCATTTCCTCATATTCTGTCGTATACTTCAGCGCTCCACGATTGTGTTCTGTTTGCAAATCACGTAAGCATAAGCAAGAAAGTTTGGAGTTTGCAAACTTTCATGTTAACGTCTTACGGTAATGTTTATGTCAATGCTTATGTGAATAATTGTGAATGATCCCATTTGGTAGCCTGGGCGCAAACGTCTGTGTTTATGTTATGGTTATGTTTAATTTTCATTGTGAATGAGCCTTTACTGTTCTTCAATTAATGTATAAACTAGAGACTTGTGCAACTGAAGTTGCAATGTCATACAATGTCTACATTTACTTTTCAGGTATAATAATTTGATCAGGAAGAACCCACTTGCCACCGGCGTGGCTCAGTCGGTTAAGGCGCTTGCCTGCCGGTCTGAAGTTGCGCTCGGGCGCGGGTTCGACCCCCGCTTGGGCTGATTACCTGGTTGGGTTTTGCCGAGGTTTTCCCAATCGTAAGTTGAATTCCAGGTAATCTATGGCGAATCCTCAGCCTCATCTCGTCAAATATCACCTCGCTATCACTAATCTCATCGACACTAAATAACCTCGTAGTTGATACAGCGTCGTTAAATAACCAACTAAAAAAAAAGAACCCACTTAATTAACATTATGTCAATTCATTCCTAGTTTATGTACCGAACTGTAGATTCTGTTGTCAAAATCGCGCTTCATATGTTTGGAACTACTGTATGGATACTTCATGGTGGAAGTGCTGCATCCAATCGTAAGATTCATTCGTCAGTAGATATCAGAATTTAAGGTTGAGAGTCACTTTCTAATCCTTTTACTGCACTCAATATCCCATTCTCCTGTACGTCTTACTTCGCCAAAGTCAATAAACTGCAACTTGCAACCAATGAGTTTTTGGAGGAGATCCCCAAGAAACACGACCAATCTATCACAGATTTTACGGATGCTGTAACATCAAGAATGGAACGGGGTGGCCTTTTTCAATATCATCACAGATCAAACAAGCTTAATTCATTATCGCAGTTCATGCTCAATATTTATAGTCGAAGTTATATTTTATTATTATTATTATTATTATTATTATTATTATTATTATTATTATTATTATTATTATTGCTTTTATTATTACATCCATTCTTGCCGTAAGCAACCAGTAGGTTACTATAGACATGGACAAAATAAATAAAATAAAATAACCATAAAATGCAAATATAAGAAACAATTAATTATATGTAGTAACATATTAAATTTTCTAGCTGTAAAAATTCATTTAAAAATGAAAATGAATTATCAATATGCAATCTGTGTATTGCCTTCTTGAAATTAAAAAAAAATAACATTTGAAAACTAAAAATATTGTTGTCATATTATCACATGGAATGGTCTTTAATAATAATAATAATACTAATAATAATAATAATAATAATAATAATAATAATAATAATAATAATAATAACAATAATAATAGTATTAAAAATAACAAAATACAAGCATATTTGGGGCTTATTTCACTGCCAGAAATGCATTTCTGTATCTAATGTTGCCTTTAAGATTTATAATTAAAACTATTCTGCTATTAATATTTTAAGACTTATTTATTTATCCTTGGTGCAATCTGTATTAAGTTACGGCATTGTTGGTTGCGGCAGTGTTTCTAAATCCACAAGAAAGTCAATGGATTTACTACAAAAGAGAATAATCAAAATTTGTCTGCAAAAGTCTATTGATTACCCAAATAAATACATTTATTTGGATTTTAACGTTTTCAGATTGAAGCAGATATATAAAATAATATACATTACTAACTTCCTTTCATAAGAACAAGAAACATTTCAACACATAAGCCTAATGGCGTAGTCACAATACGAGAACAAATATATTATTTCATTTTACAGAATCCAAAAGTTCAACGGCTACTGATATGAAACATGGCTTCAACTATGGCTTAAAACTTTACAACAAATCAATTTCTCAGTACCCTGTTTTAGCTAACATAAGTATGATTAAATTTAAACTGAAAATTAAAGAAATTATTGAGGGAACTTAACAAAGGGTTAAGTAATTAATTGCTAAATTTTAATCTTGTATTGTTACACTTGTGAATATTGGTTATAAACATTTTCAATTGTGATTGTTCTTTATTATAATTATAGGCCCTTGTTTTTGTAATTTGTGCTATTTTATTGCTTATATTAATTTGTTTATTTTGTCTTCTTCTTTCTGCTTATCTACAGGTTTGTATATCTGTTTTATGTACAGTATATAATTGTTTCTTAATGTATCTTTTTAATGTAAATAAATAAATAAATTGTTTTGTTCTCTTAAAAAGTGATCATCCGAAACCTCCTCTTATTATTAATTCACAAATTTATAGTTGAGCTACACTAGTTATGACCTCAGTCAACTGCGTACAAAGTATTTATTGATTTTATTTACGCCCTAGTTTACAATTAAAAATCAATTTCTATTAAATTATCGTACGACATCCTCTCCTTTTGTTATTGTTATTCTCATCATTTTGTGTTTTCGGACGTTTATGTCATTTCCGGAAACAGATCACTCAGTAATGCTAGGATTATACATGCATCGCAGTAGCAGCTTCTTTAATTAAAAAGTGATGTGAAATAGTATATCATAAATGATGATAGGAAACCCAATAAGCAGAGGAATGGGATCACAATTATTTTTTCCATATCAGAAATTGCTCAGGATCTGAACCCGGGCCTCTATTGTGTACGAGAGACTGGCCGCTGCATCCAGTCCTTCCCTCCGCTCGATATATGTCGGCCATGTTGAATCGAAGTGCAATTAGCCTATCACAGCGCATCTGGCAATTAGGGGAAATAATTACAACAACTCAGGAACCGTTCCTCATTTATAGTAATTAATTAAACAATTACGAAAGCAAACAAAATACCGGCCGCCAATTATTACGATGTGCAGCGTGTGGATTGGGTCCGATGCGGGACGCCCCCCACTTAAACAGGCCTTTAAAATCAGTGCCTCTTTCTCGGAGAGGTGGAATTGGAATTTTAAAGTTGCTAATAAAATATAGGTCCCGCGCGGTGCCGTCGTGGTCTAAGGCATCTGCCTACGACTCGCGTTACGAAATGCGCGCTGGTTCGATTCTTCATGGTGGAAGAAATTTTCTCATGAAATTTCGTCCAGTGTATGGGACCGGTGCCCACCCAGCATCGTGATGCACTTGGGAAGCTAAGATAGGTAGCGACATCCGGTTGCGAATCCCAGCTATAACAGTTGGGGGGATCATCGTGCTAACCACACGATACCTCCATTCTGGTCGGATGATCGTCCACCTCTACTTCGGCATGTGGGCGTGAGGCCCTTTACGTGCTGTAGCGCCACGGTTTTAAAATAAAATATAGACTACATGAGTTTTCGAATGTTTACTTTACTATTGTCTTGACATGAAAAGAAAGGATTTAAGTAGAGTAAAACCTCAATCTGGATTAATTTGGGTGATAGGTTGGCCGGTTTGACAAAAGTCCGGATTAAGTGAAATAACCTTATAATAAGCTCTCAAATAGCTGCTTTCGTCATATTAGCGCAGTACGGACGAGCATTATCATTTTGCAGCAACGCTTGATGCAGGCTTCCCAGTTGGTTTTCTTTAATTGCGGCCGCAAGGCGTTGAAGTTGTTGGCAAGAAATGTCAGCAGTTATGGTTGCATTCCTAAAAAGCAATTCGTAGTACACGTCTTCTTTATTTCACCAGACGCATAACATCATCTTCTGCAGATGGACACTAACTTTTGTACAGGGTGTTGTGTGTTGTAACGACAGAATCATTTTCTTGTAGTGATTTCTCTGATGGCATTCTCCCCGTATACGATATAACAAATGTTTCGAGCCGCTTCCGCTGCCTTTGCTCTTTTATTAAACTTAAACAGAAGATTATGTCTGACGCGTTCGTTTTTTCTCCACCATTTCCTTTGGCCCACAAATACCAAAATCGTTCTTGAAATCCAAAAAATTCATGGCACAACACTCCAAGTGACTAATGACAAACAATAAACAATCTATATTCAAAGATAAACCACATATGTTGGGCCAATTATACAGTGTTCATAGATTTGATAAGAAACGTAAAAAATTATATATTACAGTTATATGAGCACTAATAAATATAATATAATTATAAAAAAATTAGTAAAAGTTAGACATGTTTCGGAGATGCTTCTCCATCCTCAGTGACTTTACCACGACTGCAGAAGGAAAACAAATTTAATTAATCTCATGTATAATTATATTTCAAAAAATAATGACAAATAGAAAATGTGAGATGTCTGAATAGTAATATTTAAGCCTTTCAATAGCTGGAGAAGTTAAGAAATACTAATTTATAACCCAGTATGACTTCTATATATGCATATGAAAAAGAGAATGTAAAAAGTATGATAGAGTTAAAAAATGTGAAAGTAAAACTGAAAATTTAAAATAATTAACATATTATGATGTATGTAGTATCAGTCAACGTATTTTCTGCTCTTTCCCCCCATCTGTCAGTCTCCTTTAAGCCAAGCAACAACGCGGTTCGATCACCTGAACCAGCCGGTGAGTCTTTCATCCAAATCGTAATTTTGTCCATTCTTCTTTCATTAATTTTTGCATTTTCATTTTTAAATATTATCTATGTAAACCTTTTATTATAAGAATGTACATACATCATAAGATGTTAATTATTTTAAATTGTCAGTTTTACTTTCACATTTTTTAACTCTATCATACTTTTTACATTCCCTTTTTCATATGCATATATAGAAGTCATACTGGTTATAAATTAGTATTTTTTTAACTTCTCCAGCTATTGAAAGATTTACATATTACTATTCAGACATCTCACATTTTCTATTTTTCATTATTTTTTTAAATATAATTATACATGAGATTAATTAAATTTGTTTTCCTTCTGCAGTCGTGGTAAAGTCACTGAGGATGGAGAAGCATCTCCGAAACATGTCTGACTTTTACTAATTTTTTAATAATTACTGTATATTACATTTATTAGTGCTCATATAACTGTAATATATAATTTTTTACGTTTCTTACAATAAACAATCTCCTAATAATGCAGTACTGTGATGACGAACAAAGATGATGCGAACATATGCATAAACTTAATATTATGTACCCAAGTAGAATTGGACTGCAGTAGGTAAACTCAAGGGCTGAAAAAAGTAAAAGGGAAAAGCAATTCTCCAAGTCAACTAGAGAATAGAAAAAGTTATAACTCTTGTTTCATCTTCTGTTTCATTCGGCCGATCCGGAGTCAACTCTAGCGTTTTCCTCGCTAACGAGACTCATTGTTTTATGGATGATAATTGCACTTATTTCACAAGTTTATTAGAGAATTCGGATGTCTTAAAATTCGCCCAATCTACTTTCGTGCAATACCGTGTCGCACGTTCTACACGTGGAGCCCATCCCCACGACCGATCACAATTTCCGGGCCCTTTAGCAGCACCGGACAGCGAAGTAAGAAAATAGAGTTTGTGTGTACGGGGAATGAATTGAATACGGAATAAAAGAACCGGCCGAGGGTGGCAGGGGGTGAGAACGGAATAGAAGGAAATCAAAGCGAACCAAGTTTGGTGGAATGAAGTCTTACAAGGGGGGAGGGGGAGCCTCGGATTGAAACTGAACTTGTGCGACTTCTTTTCCTAATTTCGCGGCATGAATAGACTCGCCCACCCTCCGGCGGCTTCTGCTCCGAAATCCAATCTGTAATGCACAGACAACCCCTCCCTCCCTCATTTTAATATATTGAGAGTTTATTGGCCGGTTGAAGCTCTTCTCCGCCTCAATTCCATCGCTCCAGTTTCAGATTTATTGGAAAAGCTCTGGGTTTGATTCCAGAATCTGAATATATATTTGTGAAAGAATCACAGGCATAAACATTTGATTTGAACCGAGGGTCAGGACAATTGTTTATAAAACAGCCATAACCATGAGAACTTGAGCTTTATTCCGGAAACGACGTATCTTTGCAAAGGTCCATAAATATGAGTTTGATTCCAGAAACATAGCTCGTATTTATATAAGAAACATAAACATGAAAATATCAAGTTCATTGAAGGAAGTGAGTGTATTTTTACAAAAGAAATTGTAAACATGAAAGTCTGGATGTTATTCAAGGAACAAGGCATGACTTGCTGCAAATTAGTAAAATAATATTAAATATGAATACCAAAATTTTGTTCCAGAAACAGGGTGTATGTATATTGTAATAGAATGTCCTAAGATTCTAATTTTATCACAGGAGTGATGTGTATATTTGTTTCAGAAACTTAGGTGTGAAAATACTTTATGGATTCAGATTCAGAAAGAGAATGTCTTTACTTGCTTACTTACAAATGGCTTTTAAGGAACCCGCAGGTTCATTGCCGCCCTCACATCGGTCCCTATCCTGTGCAAGATTAATACAGTCTCTATCATCATATCCCACCTCCCTCAAATCCATTTTATCATTATCTTCCCATCTACGTCCCGGCCTCCCCAAAGATCTTTCTCCCTCCGGTCTCCGAATTTACACTCTATATGCATTTCTGGATTCGCCCATACGTGCTACATGCCCTGCCCATCTCAAACGTCTGTATTTAATGTTTCTGATTGTATCAGGTGAAGAATACAATGCGTAAAGTTCTGTGTTTGCAACTTTCTCCATTCTCCTGCAATTTCATCCCTCTTAGCCCCAAATATTTTCCTAAGAACCTTATTCTCAAACACCCTTAATCTATGTTCCTCTCTCATTTATTATTATTAATTGAAATTATTGTGTATAATTTTTATTGTTTATATTGTTTGTACCACTGACACCGGGTGCTTGCCCACTTGCAGTGAAAATAAATACAAATACACAAAGTGAGAGTCCAAGTTTCACTACCATACAGAAGCGGTAATATAACTGTTTTATAAATTCTAACTTTCAGATTTTTTCACAGCAGACTAGATAATAATAATAATAATAATAATAATAATAATAATAATAATAATAATAATAATAATAATAAATAATAATAATATTACATGGTAACAACATTTCACTTCATGATGCTTTCAACTGCGAAATTATTCATCAACAAAATTTAACGTGGGCGAGAAATAGCACAGAATTATGCCTGTAGTCCTCTATTACAAACAGCATTCTTGGAGCCTACAGATTTAATTTCCTTTCAGATTTTACTTCCCTGAAAAATCGAATCTCCTCAGTGGTTTTTGAAGCCCACATCCTCAAATCCAACGTTGCTGGAATCTCTCCATATACGCCTTATGACTAGTATTCTTCTCTATCTTTCAAGTGATGCATTTAATATAGATTCCAAGCGTTTCCCCGGTTCTAAATAATTTTTCCGTTTTCTATATACTATGCGTTGTCTACATCAGGGCAGTCCGGAAACTTATTGATTGACCCCCGTATTTCCTCCTATTATTTCTATGATTCTGATCCGTTTGAAATTCCGCTAATATTGCGAAATTTATAGCAAATATTATAATAGTAATTATTATTACCGGTCTCAGATAAAAACAAAGTCCATCCAAACATACTTACTAGAAGAGGAACGTGCGAAACTAATATTTCGAAACCAACAAAGATGGTCAATGGATCTTACGTTATTTAATACTGAATGCAGAAAAGGATATTTTAGCACTCTGAAATAGATAAGGAAGAAAGCATCGTTCAGGATGTTAATTTACTGGTACAGTGCAGGAAAGTAAGCATTCCTCTTTCAATTAATATTTTATATAGGCTATAAACGGTATTTTTTATTTCGTCGTGGCATTACTATGGTCGAGAATCTTAGTTCTCCCCTTGCATGAAGATGCACCAACAAATGAAAATTCTGATTATCTCGATTCCCTGTCTATATAGGTCTAGTTGACATGAAAGAACAGAGAACACTCGTCTCTGGTATCGAACCGCTGAATTTGCCCAACAGAGACGGAATGACAGATTCATTTGCTATAGAGATCGAACCAGAACCCCTGGGGAGGGATAAGATCAGACAGCGTTTAAGTTAGGCTTGCGCCTCCAACAACAGCTGGCACTAACGCCACCCCTATTGTCTGTCTTCACATCGAAAACCGCATTCATCAATTAATGAAGGAAGCTCAGATAATTGCGTCCCCCCTTTCCCCTTGTGTCGACGACACACCTAATTAAAATTTCAACAGGGCTGCCAACATCTTCGGAAACGGGACACAAGCGCGTCACAAATATTAAAAAAAGAATTCAAAGCTTGTACACCCTACCCTCAACCCCATTCCACCCCTTGTTTGCTATTCACTGCACTTCATTACCTGCAGCGAAACTCTGTTCCGAAAATAATAAAATCCTGTCTGCAACCCTCCAATACACCCCTTATTAACTACAACACACCACCAACCCTGTCATCCCTCGACATTACATCAATACACGTGCGTGAACGCGTGTTGTACATCTGCCTGCTATAACAATAGCGAACTGCTGTTGCTACGCGACCGCATGCAAACCGGCCAGCAAATTAAAGCACATTTAAATGACTTTTCCCTAGACAGGTATTTTAATAACCCCTACGTCGTCATGAACAATCTGAGATTACTGAATGTCTTAAGATTTTTTCCATCAAGCTTACTTACTGGTTTTTAAGGAACCCGGAGGTTCATTGCCGCCCTCACATAAGCCCGCCATTGGTCCCTATCCTGAGCAAGATTAATCCATTCTCCATCATCATATCCCATCTCCCTCAAATCCATTTTAATATTATCTTCCCATCTACGTCTCGGCCTCCCTAAAGGTATTTTCCCCTCCGGCCTCCCAACTAACACTCTATATGCATTTCTGGATTCGCCCATACGTGCTACATGCCCTGCCCATCTCAAACGTCTGGATTTAATGTTCCTAATTATGTCAAGTGAAGAATACAATGCGTGCAGTTCTGTGTTGTGTAACTTTCTCCATTCTCCTGTAACTTCAACCCTCTTAGCCCCAAATATTTTCCTAAGCACCTTATTCTCAAACACCCTTAATCTCTGTTCCTCTCTCAAAGTGAGAGTCCAAGTTTCACAACCATAAAGAACAACCGGTAATATAACTGTTTTATAAATTCTAACTTTCAGATTTTTTGACAGCAGACTGGATGATAAAAGCTTCTCAACCGAATAATAACAGGCATTTCCCATATTTATTCTGTTTTTAATTTCCTCCCGAGTATCATTTATATTTGTTACTGTTGCTCCCAGGTATTTGAACTTCTCCACCTCTTCGAAAGATAAATTTCCAATTTTTATATTTCCAATTCGTACAATATTCTGGTCACGAGACATAATCATATACTTTGTCTTTTCGGGATTTACTTCCAAACCTATCTCTTTATTTGCTTCCAGTAAAATTCCCGTGTTTTCCCTAATCGTTTGTGGATTTTCTCCTAACATATTCATGTCATCCGCATAGACAAGCAGCTGATGTAACCCGTTGAATTCCAAACCCTCTCTGTTATCCTGGACTTTCCTAATGGCATACTGTAGAGCAAAGTTAAAACGTAAAGCTTTCGTAATCGATATGTATAATGTTCAGGATATCTTCTATCTCTGGTTTTGGATTGGAAAGACAATGAGACATGTATAAAGATGAGTAACTACTCTTTACTCGAAATTCTTGAGTAGTTACTCGATTTCTTATGGATAATAAGAAATTACTCTTTGCTCTGACAACAGTAAATTCTCAACGAGGGAATAGTTACTCCTGTAAGAGTAGTTACTTAAAATTACTTATGTATAACGTGTCGAACATTCACTTTTAGAAGAGTAATTACTCTATAACTTTAAGTGTTCTCATTAGGTGACTCATATCTGAAGAGTAAAGTTTGAAAGTGAGAAAATGACAGATTTAATCGGAGTATTACATAGTATAGTCCGTTCGTTTTCTCCTGAAATCTACTTAAGCATGAGGCGAAGAAGAAAGTGGACTGGGAAGCTTCCCTCTTTCGCTACACTTCCACTTGTAGCTAGCTAGCTCACTTACCCCAACCATAACGTTATTACTATAAGATGCCGCGCAGACATGTACTTGGTTTCACAAGATAACGAATGGCCTGTAGAAAAATACAGTATATAAAGCAAGGCGGGACTCCTTCAGATGTGACTATAGAACGCTGTATCGGTTTGAGAAGAAAAATACAGAATACATAGTGGAGTATTTTCTAGGGGAATCGACTGAAACTAGAGGTGGTACAAACACAATTGAATGTGAATAATTATAGCATCCGTCGCACATATACACATTTAGAAATCACCTGGCAAACACGTATCTGAAAAATACGAAATAACTACATAGCGAAGACGTTTTGACTTACATCAAAACATAGGTAATTGTATTATATGTATACACAAACACACGTCGTCATAACATCACAAATATTCATGCACAATTAATAACAATGTCAATTTTCCATATGAAATTTAAATTTTAACATATAGGATGTATAAGTATGACGATATTTTATATTTTATCAATTTTAATTTTTAACAGTGTTAACCAACACATATAACAAATATTGCAACATGAGTTCTATGAACACATAGGGTAAAGTTGCCTATTTCCGTGATATTCCTAATCCCGTGATACTCTTTTAAAAATTGAATGTCAGCCAAAGCTCTGCCGTTCGACCATAGCGCCAGACATCTTTCGCCTAATTTTGAGACATCGATGAACTTCCTAGCAAGATACCCAACCTCGTGACATTCAGTGAAAAAAGAGTATCACGGAATTAGGAGTATTACGGAATTAGGCAACTTTACCCTATACCAAGTCACGTACAATTTTAGCAAATTAGCAAATCAAATGCAAATTAATTGAAATCAACATATTCCCTATAAACATATTAAACTATTACTACATAGGCCTATAATTCATGACTTCACCTTTTAATGTTATACAATATACAAATCAATATTTTACTACAAAAGAATACCTTCTATATTGTACTTATGTTAGATATCGTTAAACAATAAATGTATCTGATGATGCCGTACAGGCGAAAACGTTTATACTTTTCTTTTAATAACATGTTGTAGCAAATGTTAATTTGCAATAAGAATGATAAGTCATTTGATTGAAAATTTTAAATAAACATATTTCATGACTTTGTATTGACTTATCTGAATACCAAAAATTAATAGTTTTGAGTTGTATATCGGTAAATAGGACCTCCATTTTACACAAAATCTGTGAAGGAATGTGTAGTCAAACGTAAATTAAATGCAATTAAATGTAAGGAAGTGTTTAGGGAAAGCGACTTTTAATCCACCGTACTCATAGACATTCTTAGCATGGACTTCCGGTGGATGATCAGCGAACTAACGTTTTTCGTATTCATAAACCAGTGTTAGCAATATGATATGATATGAATCCTATACAAGTAACTAGTCGATAACCGAGGCTAGTTTAGCACGCTTGTAGCTTGGGATAGCGAAATATCTATGAATAGTACCCGTAGAGATTAATTTTTTCGTCCTACAGAATTATCTGTGATGGTTACTATTTGTTATTAACGGAAAAAAATTCGCTCCGACGCCGAGGATCGAATCCGGGTCTCTCACTTCTACACACTGGGCGCTATAACGACTGACTAAGGGGAAAAACCAAAGGAGAAAGATTCGATCCGGTGCGATGGGATGAGCTTCGACGTAGCTCAGTGATTAGAGCGCTCACTGGGAGACCCGCGTTCGATCCTCGGCGTCGGAGCGAATTTTTCTCCGTTAATAACAAAGTGTACTTTAAAGTATATTTTGAATTTGGTATTCAATTTATTTTCCAGTTAAAGTGTTTTCCGAATCATAAATCGTCCAATTGTTTGTGTCGGACTCTGTACATCACCAACAGCCTCCGTAGATTGAAACTGTCGTTACACACTCACCCACATGAGTCAGTAGGGAAGCGGTTGAAGGAACACCCGGTGCGCCTGCGCAATTAAAATCGAGTCTGAACACCGATTACAATTTGTGTTTTGTCGCAGCGGCTGTAGATTTATGCGAGCCCCCTTGTAAATCAATCGCTCAAGAAGCCGCGGGGGGGGGGCAGGGCGCAGGTGCGCCGTGCGATGCTGACACGTCATTACAAACTACAGCTGAGATCGGCCATGGCGAAAATCGGTTACTGTATATATTGCTAATGACAAAGCGTGGGCCATTTTCATTCTACTTCATAAATATGTGCATACTTCAATATTTTGACGTGAATACGACTATAAGTTCGGTCCAGTACTAAAGTGTCATCCTAGAAAGTCGACCAATACATTTTCAGGCCACTTTTGTCTCGCCTATAATTTCTGAACTACACGACATATTCCAATGAAGTAAACTGAGATCAGGATCAATGTATACAACGTGACCTTGAGTTTGAGTGAGTGACGTCATCTAGTGATACGTGGGAGAGGGGGAGTTGAGACACGAATTGGCGGATTGTGCTGCGAAGCGACAGAACGTTCGCAGTGGTCTCAAACGCCCTAAAGGCGAGCTGCTGATCAATGCTAGACATCATCGTGTACGACATGCTTTGACGACATTGTTAAAAACTTTAAATTGGGAGATTCATGAGGAAGTACATTGTGTATCATCAGACGGTTCTTTTAGACGGGCAGACATTGTTGCTATTAACGGACGCTTAAAACGGGCTCTTGTTCTTGACCCTACTATCCGTTTCGAAAGAAACCTAAATCAGGCCACCGAAGTTGATATTGAGAAAAAGTCTATATATGAACCTTGTCTGCCGTATCTTTCTCGAAAGTACAACATCCCTCTTAAACAATGGTCTGTCATTGGTTTGCTGTTTGGCTGTAGAGGTTCGATTACAAAATTCACATGGAATTATCTTAAGGAACTTATCATTCCTTTTGATTATGTAATGTCTATTCTTATAAATATTATCAAGGACTCTCTTCAAATATTACATCATTATGTCTATTTAAATTAATCCACTTATATTATTTACCTTCAACAATTAACTTTCTTCTTTCTTTAATGTATCACATCACATTATATTGTACATTTTTGTTGTATTCAGGATTTTTTGAGCTGATGTCTGTAATTTAGAATTTAATAACCAGGCTACAAAATCAATTGAGCAACAATCAGCAGTCCATAAGGTAAGTTTGAAAAAATTCACGAATGAATTTGAGTGAACAGAGAAAATTCAAGATGTTGAGACATATGCATTGCAAATGGGAGCGGGCGTATACGTAACGAGTAGCAAACGATAGATGCCGTTCTCGCATTACCATAAAGGCGTGCAGGGTCAGTTTAGTGACCGATTGCGACAACGATTGTTTGGCCCAGCATCTGCGGAAAGAAACAACTGCTGCGTTGGTCATCATGTTCACCTCAACTCACCAGTATGATTGCTTGTTGTGGGGTTTGACGAAGGACCATGTGTTTGTACGATCACTTGTAGCAGCCATCACAGGAATTGACCCCAAAATGCTAAAAAGGATTTACAGGGAATTTAATTATCGGCTATTGTGTGCTGTGTTATGTGTGGAGAGCATATTGAACATTCGTAATTCCTCTGAAAAAAAAGCTTAATGAGTTTTCCTTTCCATCAGCACTAATTGTGTTTGCTTGCGTTACATTGAACTTGAATAAAGTAATGGAAACCGGGTTTATCTTTTCTACTTAGCCTGCATGTTTATAGATGTATAAGTCAGTATATACTGAAATAGATAAATATTTAATAGATAGAGAAATAGACAAAATGTGTAAATATATAAATACTTAAAAAAAATATGGTTACGGGCTGTTTGTGAGGAACAGCTGGTAGTTGGTTACTACTGTATGCCCCTGGCTTGTTTATATTCCGTTAGCTTGCAATGGTCGTCGCTTTCAAACAACCTCTCAAAATAAACGTGCTGCAGTATTGCTACGCTTTTTTGTTTCCAACGTTGGCAGGTGTGCAACTTAATGATAAAACAACATCGAGCCAACTGTAGGAAATTGTGGGAAAAGGACAGACGCTGCCCCAAGATTGATGTGGCTGGCCGAACCTTTTCTTTTGCTAATGCTCACACAAATGGTCTTTCCATACGAAGCTGGCAACCACAGAAACTAAGGTGTGTGTTGCATTTGTTAACCCTTAGACTAACGAAGTATCCTATTGGATGCAACATCTTAATATTTTTATTTTTTTTTATTTTATTGGGTTATTTTATGACGCTGTATCAACATCTAGGTTATTTAGCGTCTGAATGATATGAAGGTGATAATCCGGTGAAATGAGTCCGGGGTCCAGCACCGAAAGTTACCCAGCATTTGCTCGTATTGGGATGAGGGAAAACCCCGGAAAAACCTCAACCAGGTAACTTGCCCCGACCGGGATTCGAACCCGGGCCACCTGCTTTCGCAGCCAGACGCGCTGACCGTTACTCCACAGGTGTGGACAACATCTTAATATATGCTACAATTTTAATAAAATAACAGATAGGATTGGTAGGAAAATGTAAATTTAAGCAAAATTACAGAATAATTTAGGCTACAACCTCGCGTTTGTTGTTTTCGTTGCATTCTCTCGCGGTTCAAGAAATACCTGTATGAGACACAGAGTTCTTCATACTGTGGTTCTTCCAATTTACGGGTCAAATTTTCACCAAAATAATATTTGTGAATACGATTATTTATGGTTTCTCCCTATAGCTCAAATGGTGATATAAAGCAACAGTTCCGGATTCGAGTCTCAGCAAAGAAGTGGAGATATAATTTTTGAAATGTGTCTTCTGCCTTGTATTGGTTTTAAGGTAAGAGGGTGGTTAAATATCGCATCCTTAAAATAATACTGTCGTAACTACCAAAAGTTAGTTTTGAGTAAATTCAAAATAAACATTTCAAAGCCGTATGAAAACTCAGGATTACCAAGTATCACTATGAGCACTGCAGACTTTTAGCTTTGAATTTAGAGACACGACAGTACTACTATTTGATAGAGGATGAAATATAGATTACAAAACTGCCTGTAACTCAAATTTCAATTTTTGGGAGTTAAAACAGATTATTTTAGAAGTGCAAGTGAGCAAATACACGGTGGCAGTGGGAACTTAATTACACAGAATAATTACAATTAATAATAATAGTTAAAATGATAATTTTTAATTACAACATATACAGGGTGAGTAAAAAGTATGAAACAATGCTCGTAACTTTCTTATTTATAATTTTATCAAGAAACTATTTATACAAAAGTTGTAGGGTATCAAAGAAGGAACATTTTGATCATGTTTTCAAATACTATGCTTTTCATTTATAAAAGCTGTGCCAACGAGACTGTCTTTTTTTTTAAAACGTCATCATGTACTTCTTTCCCCATTTTTGGATTCTTCAGATCTCTGTACGTACAAAATCAAATTTTGTTTTACCTCGTATAAATTATTGTTTTGTAAAAATTACCTCTTTTGATGGCAATGTATGTGCACTGAACAAAGGGAAATTTTAATGCTTCTGTACATCAATTTGAGGAGGCAAAGGATTAAACAATTGCAGACAAAGCTAATAGAAACATAACATATATATATATATATATATATATATATATATATATATATACATACATACATACATACACAAACACCAGGGTATTCGAAAAGTAATGGCAACATAATTACTGTTTCACACTAAATTCATTTAGGTTACTTTTGGCATTACATACTTCAAATACAGCCCCCTACCATGTCAACAATATGTTTCCAAATCCTTGGGAGATGGCGGACTCCATCTGCAGCATCATTTCTGAATATCTTTCTCACTGATTGTCTTTGGTTGTCAGCTCTTGATTGAAAGTGATTGCCTCGCTTCCACCCATCTTGCAATAGTTAATTATGGTAGAACTTCTCTCCCATAAGATTCTATTAACATCGTAAAGCACTGAGTTACATTTTTTCCTCTTACAACTTGTATTTTATGAAGCATCTTTATTCATACCTACTGAACATTTTTTGGGCGGTATTTCTTAATACAAATCGGAAATAGTTCCTGTATTCACAAAATATGGTTATTTAAAAACTTTTAATATTCCACATTTATGCAACAATCGCTCCTCTATTATGTACTAAAATATCCCGACACTCATCGCTAGGAGCGCTGATTTACAGTATTGTTGCCATTACTTATTGAATGTTCTAGTATATACATAAATATGATAGTACTGAAACTCTTTCACTACTTTTACTTCACTTTCATCTCACTCACTGCACTGACACTACGACCATTTCACTGACGCAATAGACCACATTTCAGTGACGTGATATAACACATTTCACTGACACTGTAGAACACATTTCAGTGACGTTATATAACGCATTTCACTGACACTATAGAACACATTTCACTGACATAAATTATCACTGATCGAAACTATTCACTGCCGCTGTAAATCATAACTTCACTGACACAACACGCTTCAGTGAAACAACACTTCAAATAAAACAAACAATTACACCCTTACTGTTCCGTAGAATCATACTTATAAACTATATTAACCTAAAATTGTTAATCTAAGACCCTCTTATAAGTTATTTAAACTAATTTACAATTCATACCAAAGGAATAACTCGCCAGATTATATAAATACATGTCACCTTAATGTAATGTAATGTAATGAATGTGTTTTTTTTTAACTATTCTCGAATTTAAGTTGTTGCAGCAATAATATTTCTGCATGCAAAAATTAAAATTGTGTACCAATTAGAACAAATTTTACCAACCTCTCCTCTTAATTTCTCTAACATTCGTAATCATTTGCAGGTTCCACCATCATGATTATATCACACCAAGTCGCTAAGATTTTCTCCGAGAACTTTTGCTTTCTCAATAATCCTCATTATATCATTGTTGTTATTGTTGTTCAAATGCCACCGTATCATGTCCAAAATATGCACATACAATAATTTTTTAGTTTCATTGAAGATTCTACGAGATGTACATTGGGGAATTTTTCGAATGGTAAGAAAGTCGGAGCGTCTATATTATGGCCACTTGTTTTACAGTAAGACTTACAGCAATTAAGAGTAATAAAGCTATGTCTCGCTGAATATCTTCGCATGTTCGGAGGGTATTTGAGAATATTTAATTCTAAATGCACTAGATATTACGTCTTCAGGTTAGTAATTTTAATTTAAAATTCGGAGCACATTTTTCTTTTCTGTAACACTCTCTGCTGTAACATTTCCTACACAACTTGGATATACACAAGAAGTCATATAGAAGTATTTACGAGAATTTTATTCTGAGAAATCTATTGTTTAGACATACAGTATAAATAATTTATAAAGGATGACATTCTTTTTATTTGTACGGTTATATACTATGGTGTAAAGCGTGAAGAAAATGTATGAGAATACAGACATGTGAAACAAAACAAACAGGAATTCGTAGCTTTAACTAATTCACAGAATGAGAATTTTTCCTTGTGACTATAGTATTAGATTCTGATCTGAGAATCTAGATATTTTCTCTTTCAAAATTATTTGCGTGTTCCCTCATTGTTACTTGTAATTTAAAATTATTATGATTCCGTTAGTTCTTTATTTCATGGCGCTTTTTAACTACACACTGTCGATGTTTAACGCCAGAGTTATAACATCATTATTTAGAGTTATAATATGTATGCTAATATAGGTATTGAATATGCATGTAAATATACTAAAATTACTGAAATATGCAGTAAAATATGAAATTACAAGTAATGTAATTACAGCAGAATAGCCTATATACCGTGCAAATGATTTTACGTTATTCTCTCTTTGCCGTAGTTCTACATATCTCATTACTTTTCCGGCGCTTGCAAAAGAATATGAAAGAACATAATACATGAAAACTGTTGCTTTTAAAAGTATAACTTCCTTATGAGTTTCATAATGTTAAAAACAGATATTTTTCATGAAAATTATGTAGTTAATAATGGTGAAATTAAATTACAGATGAAGTCTTAGTTCTCAGATAAAACATGGGTCTTTTCACAGACTCCAAAATATAGGGTAAGTGAAATTATTAACGCCATTAAAGAATGGGTTACAACTGACAAGAAATAAGCACAATAATTAATCATTTACATACTGATGTACCTCTGATTGGGGTTCTGTCTGATATGTATATCTATTATCAGGCAGTAACTTACATCTCACTTGACGATATGTATCAGAGGAAGAACAATTATTGTTTGAATGTATCTGAAGTCTAATTAGTGGAATATGTAGATAATCGGCGATGTATGCATTAGAGGGGGAAAGGAACTGGCAACCCTACCCCACTATCTCCTGGCCTAGTTGCCTCATAGTGATGCCTTATTGGTGTTACTTATGAGGTTCAAACCTGTTTTCGGACAGCTGACTAAACAACAACAGATATTGATCATTTGTAGTCTTTCTTATAGAATGTACGTTTCAAAAGTTGTAATTGTGACAAGGTTTTACAACGATACAAGCAAATAAAAATATGGCGCATACTGGCGCTATTGCCTGCTGTGAAGGTAATAACGTCATTTTTTTTTAGAACAAAGAAATATGTTTATAAGTAAAAGTCACAAATGTAAGATTATGTTATAAAATTAAACATCTATAAGTGATGAGGGACAACATAAAATCCTGAATACTCATTACCACATAACTTTATAAAAAATTAAATCAAGATTACTGTCATTGAGTGGTGCACAACCGTCTTCACATAGTGAACAGAGTCTAGTCTTCTTTGTTCTACTGATGTCGCAGGTTTCGTGGCGTGAAAGTTTCGTGGTGTCGATTATCCTTAATTTATAGACGATTAAAGTGTTTGCTACTATTACATACTAAATCAAAGTTTATTCTCGCAGCGAGATGGCGTTATTCCCAGCAGTCGCAAATTTCTATTTTAAATGAATGATTACCATAATAATATAATATTATAAATTTTAAAACACCACCACTCCACTACACTTAAGGCACATATAAACGAATTTCTCATAAAATTTCATCATTCACTGTAGGGTAAAGATTGTTGTAGTTTTCTAATGCCAGGGGTTTGACAATAAAGTGATTTGACCACTTGCACTCCAATATTTTTCAAAGATATTTTCATGGTCAGCCACAGATTTTGAGGTGTTTCGAATCCATTTCTTGGATTGAGTTGCACAATTGGCAGCTAGGGGACTGATATATTCCAATTTTATGCAGGTATTTGGGCAAAGCGTTATGGCTTGTTGCCAATCTAAATGCAGCTACAGACGATTTTCGTGGTAAATCGGGAATTAACTGTGGATTATGACGCAGAGAGTTCCATTTCTTCCCTTGAGATTGTGTTATCAAATTTTGTTTCTTGAAGTCTAAGTATGTAGATTTAATAAATATTTTCACAGTGTAATACGTAGATTTAGTAACAGGTCTGTAAGTAGCAGTGCTGCCCTTCTTTGCTAAAGCATCCGCATTCTCGTTTCCCAGGATTCCACAATGGGATGGTATCCAATGGAATACAATTAGGGTAAAGGTTGGAAATACTGTGATACGAGTAATATTGTGATTAGTTGTTTTTGAGAATTCATTACAATTTTACTGAGCGAGAAAAGGACTGGTTTTGTGCAGAACTTGTCCACGAACATTCCCTTAATACGTTGATGCAAAAAAAAAAAAAAAACGATTTTCCTCTCGCTCAGTAAAATTGTAATAAATTCTCGAAAAGAACTATCACAATATTACTCGTACCACAGTATTACCAACCTTTACCCTATTTCAAATTCAATTATCTGTACTTCCTTTATGCAGAATACAGTATGATCAACTCAAGTGCGAACTTGTTCACTTAAAGATTGCCAAACTCACACTAAAGACAGAAATCCGTTTCATTGTTGGTTCCAGATGTTTAAGAAAGGTTCTTATAAACACCACACTTCTCTGACTATGAACATATCCCGAATTTCACCGGTGAGCAATCCGATGGCATCATGGTGTTCTGAATTCCACCGATGACGTCACTGATGCTCCACCGGTGTCGCACCGGTGCCATCAGCTTGCAGAGTTGGTGGCAGTCTCCATCAGCCGTCATCAGTGAATCTGATTGGTTCTTGTATAGGGCGGGAATTAGCAGACGAATGACATCGTGCACTGTTGTGTCATGGCGGTGTGTTCTGCTTTAGTTCTGCTGTATTGTTTGTAATGAGCACAACGTAAAAATAATATGTTAATGGCTTATGAGCGAACATGTCAACGGACCCATTATTACTACCGGTTGAAGAAATAAATTGTTTATGTTCTCTTTTCTTTGAACGAGATGGCAGTACGGAAATTTCGCAAAATTTTGCTAGCCTAGCACAGACAACAACTTATACAGTCGCCATGACAGCCATCAATCCTTCCAGCACTTTTGTTCCTAATTCGCTGCAGCGTGACGTCATTGTTGTCCACCAGTCCAGTGAGATTCGGAATACGCTGTATGGTTGTCAACACAGATTTTCACGTAACTAATTATAATACAGGGTGATTCAGACCACCCGTAACAGTAATTTATTTCGGAAACTAGTGCATTAAAATTTTTGAGACAAAAATGATTATCACTAAAGCACATTTGAACTTTCACTTGAGCTTGATTTCATCAATAAATCTTAACAGGAAGTAGGGTCAGTGGCGTATCACTTTAAAATTTCAAATGGGAGTAGTGGTCAAATATGGTACCATTTGATAGAGCTCTTCAAAAAAAAAAAACAACTTTCAGAGGAAACGTTTTTGTTAATTCCTACTCTTTCAATGAGAAAACGTACAAAAAAGCAATGGATGATTCGGACCAACGTTAAGTCATTTATTTCGGAAACTAGTGCATTAAAATTTTCGAGACAAAAATATTTTTAACTAAAGCACATGTGAACTTTCACTTGAGCTTGATTTCATCAATCACCCTTAACAGGAAGTAGGGTCAGTGGCGTATCACTTTAAAATTTCAAATAGGATTCCGGTCAAATTTGGTACTATTTGATAGAGCACTTCAAAACAAACAACTTTCATAGGAAACGTTTTTATTAATTCTTACTCTTTCAATGATAAAACGTACGAAAATACAATGCCATCAATATTGAGAAATGTTACAACACGAAAAAGGGAAGGGGTAGTTTACTTGTATTCACCCCTGCTGGCCACCAGGTCTACACTCAGCCAGGTAATTGTGCGTGTGTACTATGTTAATATTAAATGTACTTATCTAGTTTACATTTTCTTTTCGTTACATTACTCAGTATTAATGACATTAACTTTTCGTACGATTTCTCATTGAAAGAGTATGAATTTTTAAAAACGTTTCCTATGAAAGTTGTTTGTTTTGAAGAGTTGTATCAAATGGTACCTTATTTGACCCGACTCCCAGTTGAAATTTTAAAGTGATACGCCACTGACCCTACTTCCTGTTAAGGCTGATTGATGAAATCACGCTCAAGTGAAAGACCACGTGCTTTAGTTACAAATATTTTTGTCTCGAAAGTTTTAATGCACTAGTTTCCGAAACAAATGACTTAACGTCGGTCCGAATCACCCATTGCTTTTTTGTACGTTTTCTCATTGAAAGAGTAGGAATTAATAAAAATGTTTCCTCTGAAAGTTGTTTCTTTTGAAGAGCTCTATCAAATGGTACCATATTTGACTACTACTCCCATTTGAAATTTTAAAGTGATACGCCACTGACCCTACTTCCTGTTAAGATTGATTGATGAAATCAAGCTCAAGTGAAAGTTAACATGTGCTTTAGTCAAATATTTTTGTCTCGAAAATTTTAATGCACTAGTTTCCGAAATAAATTACTGTTACGGGTGGTCTGAATCACCCTGTATATTAGATGGCTTTATAACCAGCATACCTTCACTTATTCTATGAAGAGGGATGAAATCAGTGGCGTAGCGTCAATGTAAGCTAAAAAGCTTAGCTTCCCCAGTTAATAATTTCATAATAAACATGCAGTTTATGGAGAAAATTATTTATTCATTTTAATAGAATTTATATTTACGCGTTAAATATTGTGATGCGGCAGCTCAGGATCATTTGTGATGCAGCAGTAAACAAGAAGCCTGCACACACCAGCTTCCAAGCAGACTGGTCTCTTCTGTGTAATCTACCCCGCAGATTTTCCATCCCTTTCTAACTAAACTACCCTAGTCGCAAGGCTCGCAAGAAGCTAGCTTTAACATTTAAAATAAGTAGTTTTCGAGTTATCCCTTTTCGTCAGTTGTGTTAAGTTGAAGTGTTAGTGTGCACTGTGGCTGATATAATGAATAATGAGCGAAATAACAGTTCCTAACACTAATTTACTTGAATTTTTTTAGGACAATTGCACTATCAAGACTGACTTACGAACAAAAGTGTGATTTAAAAAACAAATGACAGACTCCCTTGCTGTCAATGAAGACAACCAAAAGACAGACGCATACTTACGTAATGATACTAATATTGTGATTTCTCTAAGTATGACAGGGAGTGTGCTAATGTTAAACGTATACGTGTCTGTTTGTTAAAAGATATGTGTAAACCGTGAAATCATATTTTACTACGTATCATTTGAGGTCATGCCTAATTGGTGTTACTTACGGTGTTCCAACCAATCTTCGATTGCTGACTTGAAATTGACTACTATTTATTTTAAGACTGTATTTTTGTAATACGCTTTCTCATATTGCATGAAAGACAACTTGAGTAAGCTTCCCCTGCTTAAAATTTCATGCTACGCCACTGGATGAAATTAGCCCCATAGTTCTTTAATCAGTGACTTAGGTCTGAATCAGTCTCCAGTGTAGTCTTCTGATCATGTACCACGATTTTACAAGTGCGTCAGCAAGGCCTGCTCAGAGAACCCCAGCTGAATTTGTTCTTTGTGTGAATACATAAATTCCCCACCTCGACGTTAGAATTCGATGCAAGACAAAGCATAAAACAAAAGAAGGTGACACTGGAGAATGCTACAAGGCAGATAAAGTGTAATATTTTATTACAAGACCCAATATCCATTCTGTAAATATAATATCATATCCGAGGGTAATAATTCACATCAACTGGATGTGTTTGTGTTTCTTTCTGCAAACTTTTCCTACACCGGATTGTAACCGAGGGGTTGTTTTCGGTATTCGAGAGCAGGAAGAAATTATATCGATACGGACGCTGTGATATACGGGGATATTCAGGGCTTATCCGTGTTGACACACCACTCCCAGAAAAGTTTCGTCTACGCGAGGAAAAGAATACCAGAGATGAACTTTGCAGGCTCAGGCTTCCAACTATGGAACTTGCGAACGAACCGGATTTGGTTAGAGCTGAGTTAAAATTCAACACGTTTAATATTGCAAGTTTATAAGGTATCTAAGTCTTGATGATGATGATGATGATGATGATGACGACGATGATAATAATAATAATAATAATAATACTAATAATAATAATAATAATAATAATAGTATTGCTTTTTAAATTTAGGCTATAGTCTTTTCAGCAAATTTGTTATTTAGCGACAGACAAATTTTGAATGATTCAATGTAATCAGAAACATTCACAAACCAAGGTTAATCATGTTTACTACGATGAAAATTCCTGTTTGTTTTATGCAATGTCACGAGGGATTTATATGGAGAAGTTCGAAATTACAAGATGTAATTTTTAGAACAATTACACCAATAAAAAACTAATAAAACTAATAATATTCATGAAAATGGAATAACATTTCAAACACTTACAATAAATTACACCTTAATCTCTGAAAATTGGTCACTGCAGCTAAGATCTCATCACTGTCAACATACTAAACATAAATTAAAAATGATGCTGAAGATTGTAATGAATAATCCTATATAACCTTTAATTTTACAAAAAATATTCTATAGTTTTTATTCATTCCGGTGTCCTCAGAGTTTGCCTCTAGAATATTTTTGTTTATTTCCTCGTTTGTTGCTTGGACAAATTTTTGAGACGTCATGTTGTTGTTTTAATGTAGCGATTGTTTTCACTGCACACATGTTTGTTATACGATCGATATAAAACAAGAAATAATTGCTGAGCGATAATGCAGCATGACCTACAATTATCGGTGTAGACGTTCATCATTGGTTAATATCTAAGATTTTATTGTTATGATTGACCTATACTATATATAAAAAGACTAACATATAAATGGAATAGTCAGTGAAATTTATGGCCATTGGTAGTGCAGGAAGAAATTAACATTTGAATCAAGAAAAGGAAACTAAGAAAACATATTTACTGTTATTATTACCATTACTAATAATGTTGTAGTTTTTAAAGTTGGACTATGGTCTTCTGAGTTAAAAATGACGTAAATATTTTATACGTTTATATTTTATATAATAATATTATAGTACGTATAAAATCCACTATACTGCCCTACTATCGGAAACATCCTGTAGGTTTGGACGTAAATATATAATTAAAAATAAATACGTGTATATATATATACATAATACATAAGCCAAAGCCTATTAATCATCAGACTACAATACGTCCTGGTATGGCGTAGGTTCGATCCTGGAGAAGATAAGTCATATTTGTATCGGTCATAATTTTAAATTAAAAAAAAATACAAATATTTTGCGACCTTTGAAAGTAAAATCAATTCCACTATTGACAGAAAATAAAATATACGAATATCAATATAGCTATCACACACTGTCCACACACACAATACTTCTTAAAACTCATTACCTGCTTATTATTAAATCTAAGTGGTTTTATATTTTATTTTATCAATCTTAGTTATTATTTTATTATTGTTAATATTGTTGTTTTATTATTATTATTACTATTAATTAATTTGTATTACTATCTTTGTATTATCTCCGTCACTTATCTATTATTATTATTATTATTATTATTATTATTATTATTATTATTATTATTATTGTTACTACTATTTCTATCATCAGCATTATTATTTGATGTCTGTAAAATTTATGTAGACTCTATTGGACTGTACCCGAGCACGAGCACATTCTCATTTCGGCTATCTATTCAACTGTATCATTTCAAATGTAAATTATGAATAAATTTGAATTTGAATATGAATTCATACGAAATTGTATTTAATAATAAGCAAAAGTAATGTGAGGTTCTAAAAAATTCTCCAAGTCAGAAAAGATGACGTAATGGAAGAGAACTAAAAATATTTACTATCGTAAATAAGTTACAATATGAAATATTTACTCTACTAATATCATAAACAGTATAATTAATTACTGTATTTTCTTTTGCCAGAGGAAGATGCAAAGAAAAATATTGGGCACCAAGCTACGAGACAGAATGACAAACGTAACACTACAAAGACTGACGAACAGTACTGACGCAGCAGAACGAACCACGGCAACGAAGTGGACCTGGGGGGGACATGTGGCAAGACTACACCAGACAAGATGGACCCATGCAGTCACGATGTGGGACCCCTACTTCGGAAAGAGAGGACAGGGAAGACCACGGCTCAGATGGTCTGACATGTTTACCAAAGAGGCGGGGAAACAGTGGTCGAGGACAGCAAAGAACAGAGTTTTGTGGAAAGAACTAGGGAAGGTCATTGTAAATAGATAACGTAATCAGTGTTAAGATATTGTAAATAGTAAAGTCAGTATTAGTGAAAGTGTGAGATAAGTTTTGTAAATAGTAAAGTCAGTGTTGAGAAAGTGTCAGTTAAATAGTGTAAATAGCAATCAGTGTTTGTCAAAGTGCCAGTGTCAGTATAATGAGTGTAGTGCAAAAAAAATGAACAAAGAACAGAGTGCTGAGACTAGTTAAAGTCTAACAGGGTTATTAACCATGTTACAAAAGTAGTATACACGACAAGCTCGCCTGGATTGGCTCACCAAGCGAGTACACTTGAGCCATCCCTGTCGAGGGAGTTCTAACCCCATCACAGGAGGCTGTGCCCAACATAGGACATCATGGCTAACATTCATTCATTCATTCATTCATTCATTCATTCATTCATTCATTCATTTAATCATTCATTCATTTTCTTCTATATCCAGATGGTTCAGGCCAAGTGGTCTGTTCAGACTTGGAAGGTTGGCGTTGTCTAACTATCGTTACCTTGGTTTGCCAACAAGTATCTTATTAGGGTATTTGTAGCTGAAGTGTCATTTTAGCTCTCAACTGTTTTCCATTCGTTATAATGTGACCGTACTAATTCTGTTTATATTTACTGTATCATACCGATAATGCAAATGATAACTATATTGTCGACAGAATGAAAATATTTACTGTATTTTAAACAAAATCGATAGACATAAACCCCAAAAATAGAGGAATAAAAGATAAATAGTTACATGTTACATAGGGCGATGACTGGTTATAGGATCACAAACATTTTCCATAGCTATAAACATAAGTACATAAAAACACAAAAACATTTACAAACACCTAAACGGTGGAAAAGGTAATTCTATGGAAAGAAGTAAGCTACAATGCAATTTATAACTTTATGATCCCTTATTTGTTAATTTTATTATTATGAGTAGTTTACTATTTTATTACGTGATCTGCTAGGTTTAAGAATGTAAGTCTATATTGTATAATTTTGGAATTTCATCGTATTCACTTGTAACATAACGATGGAATACATCAAGAGATCTAATTCTTAGGGTAAAGGAAGAAGATAATAATAATGTTGATGATCATAACATACAACACTGTAAGTAAAGATAGAAATGGCCTGAACATGCCACTGAAAATGTAGATTTTAGTTCATATAGTCCATGCATATAATATTGTTTTGGTGCGTTAACGAGAAAGAACGATATAGTCAAATATAGTTTACAAAAACTAAGATAGATGGAAATAAAGACAGATGCGAAGTACTACTACGTTTCTAATATCAGAAAATGTACAGAATGCCTTGTTCTGAATAGATGTAATGTAATAACTCTTACAACAAATCACGTGAGAGTATAACAATGGAATAAGTCAACTACAGTAGAACACAGCATCAGTCGGAAACATTTGGCTAAAACGTGGGGACACCGAAGTTATACAATCCGAGACATGACAAGCCGATTTCCCGTACATAATTTAGAATAAATATTGAGCTTTGATGAACGAAAGAAGAAAGCATAATAGTAAATTAAGTACGATTATTTCACTTTCCAAAACACATCTAAATATGTTACAGTGAATTTTTATTGGAGATCCTATAATATAAAACTTAAATTATGAATGTAATATAAATTTGAAATATTTCATTTGTGGCTGTGTAATTTTGTAATCGCTAATGGTCTGTTGTAGTCTCTATCCATTTTGTCTTTGATCCTCCTTAATTCCTCCGTCGTTCAAGAATACATTCCAGAGTTAATTTCGTTAGTTTTATTTTGATCCATTTTGTGAACATGATTTTTCCAATTAGTTCTACAGGGTGTTTAAAAAGTATTTAATATTTTGAAAGTTGGTAGTATTCATCAAAACAACAAAAGCGTCTAACAAAGAAGAGCCCTAAAATTAATATCTTCCGAGTTATGAGTAGATGTTCATCAATATCATAGAAAGTATATAGTAATAATTATTTTATAGTTTTATGATTGAAACTGGTTTATGCAATGTCAAAGATTCAAATGGTGTGGTCACCTTTTAAAAAATACTATTAGTTTATAAACTGTACAAATATTTATCACATGTTAGTAATGACTTAGAACCACACCTTATATAATTTTAAATTGGTTTTATACCTGTTTTTAATTTAGTTTATAATATGCACATATGTTTTTTCTTGTATTTCATCTATGCTCAATTTGTCAATTTATGTCTCTCCACCTGAAGATGATTTTTAAAAAATCGAAAATATTAGTGGAAGTATAATCCTGTAATGTGAAATAACAGAAAATTTTACTGTATTAATTGATAAGTTGTAAATAGGAAACTATAAAATAATTATTACTATATAAACTCCAACTTATCTGAAATTTAAACTCAATATGACTTTCAAATTTATCATAGAAGATGCTCAATGTGATTTCAATTAGAAGAAAAAGAAACCATTTAATGTTTTGAGAGGTGGTAATATTCATCAAAACAAGAAGAAAAAAAAACTATTAAAATGGGTCATAAAATTAAATTTTTGACGAAACAAAGACTTTGAAATTGGTATTATAAGAACAGAAAATCTTCTAATGTGATCTCATTGCTTGCTTCTTATTGGGTATACAGTATCATATCTGAAATGCAATAAACAAAAGTGTAACAAGGTGTGATTACGTAAGACGTAGGGAAGAAGGATGAGTTACAATAAATGGAAATCACATTGAACATCACCTATGATGTTGATGAACAAGTGCTCATATCTCGGAAAATATTAATTTAGAAATCCATGTTTCTTAGACTTTTTTCTTTTTTAATGAAAACTTATACCTCTCAAAATATTGAATGATTTTTTAAACACCCTGTAGATTATATGAAATTTTTAAATAATTAACTTTTCTTTAGTTCTTCGATAGTCTAATAGTGTGCAGACTGCAGTTCTTCTCATAGCTGTCAACCGAATTTCATCTGTTTTTTTTTCTTTCATCGGTGCATCACTATCATACTCCAGAACTAGTCGTGGGATAACTTTTAATACCTTTAGTCGAGTGTGCCTGTCTATTTTGGTTTGAAAACTTGATTATATACATCTGTAACTTTAATATATTCTCATAATTTTATGGTCATATCCTTGTCTTCAACGAATGACAAGTTGAAGCATAAATAATAGTATGTGATCGTAGGCCTATAAATTCTTAAACACTGACGGTGAAAAGAAACAAGACTTTTCTAATCCTAATATTGAGTACATCTATTTTATTTCCACCAAAATTACAACTTTTAGTGACCTATCCTGAGTAAACTTTAGTGAAAACTAACACGAAAACACTCTGAACATATCAGTTTCTGTATTTCAAACTAACTTGAAAGTTTAGCTTAGACACTAACATAATAACTGAAACACGTAAAGTTGATGTGACAGTTTGAATTGCAGGGTTCACCACTGCTTTTATTTCACACTTTCAGTTGTTTCAAGAATGTCACCTGCAATCAAGTAGTACTGAATAATGACAATGTTTTCAGACATAGAATGTAGAAAAGTTTTCTCGTTCCCCAAGGCAGATCACATTGGATATCTTGAGACACTTTTTAACCAACACTTGACTCTAGCTGATTTCACAGCGCCAGTAACATTGAAATTCTTTCTTTTTTGAAGTCTGATTATTACAAAATCCCTTCTTGGAAACCACATACACTTAAAACAAATTAAATAAAAAACAAATGTAATTGCCTCAGAGAAGCACTGTCACCAAAAACGAAAAATAATGTTCACAAATCCACAATTCTGAATTTAAAAATAATTAAATACCCCCGCAATAAGGGTCTAAATACATAGGGAAACAATGTACCATATACCCTTATTCCGAGCGGTATTCAATTGCTGAGCTAATTACCTTGCAGATGATTTTATAAAATTACTTCAATTTATTTTATTTGCTAACATTTTCTATGAGTTTGTAGAATTGGTAGAGGTTTTGTGGACTCAACTTTTAATGTATATTCACCATAATACTCGCACATATATGTATAAATTTACATTGAGAATGGTCATAAGCACTAGAGTGATGAATAGTTTACCGTTGTAAACTATTGTCCCAGTCGCCTCGTTGTATTTGCTTAAAATCCCATTTTGTCCTACTCTAATTAGAAATGAATTTCAAAATGTAATTCAATCATCAGTATCGTCATGAATACAAAGCTTCAATATTTTGTGTCCCTACAGGAATGCATAAAGCGCAGAACTATACTGATCTGTGTTTATAGAACAAAATGGTCATCAAATGTTTTCAAAGGAAATATATGAAGGGGGGGGGGTAGGTTTTTGATCAGGAACTATAACCGAATTTTTTAGAAAGCAACAAGTATATCTATGCTGAACCTATCTAACTTATTCAATATGTTTAATTATGTCTTTTATTTTGTTTACAAATTTTCATAAACTTTGTGTGTCTGCCACATAATACACTGGTAAAGAAAGAAGAGAATAAATCTACATGTCGAAGTGATGTGTCACTTCATACATGCTATAATACTTAAAAAATTACTTCAAGTTTTATGATTTAATTTTTATTTACTTATTTCCCCATAACAGGATAAAGCCCCAATTACAATAAAAAAAACAAAATTATAGTTACTTATGCCATGAAATGAAAAGTGAAAAAATAACGTGAAAAAGATAAATACAGATATAAATAAAAATGTAACTGTAAAAATAGAATTAAAGACTAACAAATAATAATAATAATAATAATAATAATAATAATAATAATAATAATAATAATAATAATAAATTTATTTATTCTGGTAGTGTTACAAATATCAGGCCTTCTCTTCCACGTCACCATAGATTGCAATATTATTTTAAATCGACTATCTTCAACATTTTAGCAAGAGAAAGATTATATTTATTTATCTAGATCCCATATTTTACATACTTATTTACTGGCTTTTAAGGAACCCGGAGGTTCATTGCCGCCCTCACATAATCCCTTCTACAATCGAATGTCTCGAAAAGACCGGTTTAAAATTAGTGGAGCAAATAGTAAATAATCTCATCTCATAACTGAATGGTCTGCAAGAACACAGTAATAAAAAAACGGTGGTTTCAATTCATTATGAAAAATTGTAGGAGTTTTATCAGATGACAAGTGCGATTATTATCAACTTGATGTAGAAATGGACGATGTGGAACATTTTACATATGCGTCCTTGGTTTCAGCCGATGTTGAACGCAGTTTTTTTCGCATAAAAGGTTATGCTATCCGACACTCGGCGATCATTTTCATTTGAAACTTTGAAAATGAAAGTTGTTTATTGCAGCAACAGGCAAACAACATGCAAGAAAAGTAAGGTAGGAATAGATGTGATAAATTAATGTAAGAGTTAAATGTAGGGAAAGCAAAATTGTACGCAATATAACCTACGTTTTCAGCATTCTAAAACTGTAATGCAAAGCTCTAAATAAAAAAAAAAAAAAAAAAAAAAAAAAAAAAAAAAAAAAAACATATTTTCAGACTTATGTTTTACCACAGTTGTGACAATTTAAGTATGATTTCCAACAATTATTCTCAACTTCACCACCATTTTAGACCTTTGCGATATTAACCCTTATATACAATGATTGCATTGTCTTGATTTTATAATACGCAACAATCGTATACAAAACCTAGAACGTGCTTGCTTAGGCGTGTGTCAAATTCGCTTCCGCTGCCTGTACTTGAAACACGTCGATTACATTGTCTGGCATCGTGTGTTCACCTTCAATCTAACACAAATATATCGATGTCACAGCCCTAGATATATTGCAATTAAGAGTTTGCCGCAGAGGTCTTGACTTACTCTGTACAATTGAGCTGTCGAAAAGACCTTCAAAGTTGAGTAAATGAACATAGGGCTGTGAAGAATCGAGATTCCGTATTTGGCAAAAAAAAAGAGTCAATTGGAATCCGGTAGTGGCATTATTACCCGTTGTATTTAGGATAGATACGCAGTTAAATTTTACTAAATATTTGAAGGAGAACCAAAATACAGAAGATCTGTTGGCCACGTAGAATGTATTGTTCTCAGTTTTTACAGTTGGTCTCCCATTAGCAGTAACCACAATGAACACGTAGGAAAGTAGGCCTCGCGAGCGGCTGTATCGGCAGTTGGAGACTTTAAGATGCGGTCTGCAGCAGCACAGCAGCGGCAAGAAACGAGAGGTTGGGAGGAGGGTGTGCTCATTTCTCATCGGAAACCGAAATACAGTGGCAGCGCAGTCATTTGTTTTCTTTGTTGTCAGGTCGCTAACGACGTGGTGGCGTAATGAGGCTGGTGCGCGGCTTCATTACTACGCCCAATCACGGTCTCCGTACAGGCCTCTTCCAAGTCATGAGCAGCGGGCTAGAGTTTGACTCCTGATAAGGAAATGTTGGACAGTGCCACTCTTATATGTATTGATAGTGCTGCTTATGATTAGGTTTTCTCCGGAGCGGTTGTTTGCGCGCTTTCAATCGGAGAGCTCCGGTTACCTCCGATTGATGCCGCGCAGGTTGTATATGTGCTGTGGCGCAGACATACACTTCCCGCTGAGCATTCCTTTAATCGGATCAGGCAGTGATTCGAGTCCGCTGACGTCCGCGTATCTTTTAAAATAAGTTCTAATTTGTTGTTGTTCATTCTCTCTTTTATGTTAATCTCTCTCTCTTCTTCGGCTCTTCTTTGTGTAGCTTAAAGTGCTACGTTAGCTGACAGATTTTTTTATAGTTTTGAAATTCATAGTAGCCTATATTATGTGGAAAGACGTATTAGTTTTATGTCATTGATCGAATTAATAACATTCAATCTAACTGCAAAACTGACGCAGAAGTAAAGCTTTTCAGTAGTTAATGTAAACATTTATACTTTAATTCTTCTAGAAACTCTCGTTTAATCGCAAACGGGATTTGTCAATTATTATTATAATCGGTTTAGTTAACGTAAAATATATTAAGGGAGCTTCAGAATGTAACAAAAGAAACGTGGGATATCAATGGGATTAAGTTTGCTGTCCAACATAATTTATTCAGATTCTTCACCGGACAGGATTGTGATTATTGTATTAAAGGGTGTCAGCATTTGAACTGCCTCTTCTAAAACACGCCACTCTTGCTCTGTAACAAAAATATAAGTGGATATCAACTTAAGGATAATTGTAATTATATTATTACCACATGTTTCTTTAGTTTCATTCAGAAATATTTTAATCCAAACAGTAAAATATAACTCAAGTTGTCTAAACAGCAAAATATAACTCAAGTCGTCTTGTAAATATTTCATATGTTTTCTATTGCCTCGAAAGTTACGTTTTAGAGAAATTTCAAGACTTTTTCCTGGACTGTTAGTCTTTGGGAACAATAGCACTAACTAATTTAAAAAGAAATCGTATCAAATGTTTTGCGTAATTGTTTTCATCAAGTTCGCGATTGTGCGATCGCTTCAAATGGTCTAACAAATTCATAGTTCCACCACCCTTAGAGTAAATTCGAACACGAAGTTTACAGTGTGCAACTTTATTATTACCTTCAATTAAATTAAAGAATTTCCATGCGACGGATATCCGATTAGGTGCCATTTTATTCCACTCACAACTACCGTCAGTCCGTACGCGCCGGTCGTCCTTGAGCTAACTGTCGCTCCGCTCCGAACCACCGCATCCCTCCGTATGTCCCCTGTTCCACCTACGGTAGAGAGCTTTATTCGTAATCTCCGATTCCTCCGCGGTAGTAGTCACTCCGATGAGCAGCACTGTGTATTGAACTTGTATTCCTTATCTTGTATTCATTGTTGTTGCAACTCATGCATTTGTGTAGTGCTGACCACGCTGCAAAGGAATCCCGCGTAACTCTAAATTCGACATGTACAGGATGGAAGGGAAGGTAGTACATTAATTGTAGGATGTGATTCCTTGAAATATAACGAACAAAAAAGTCTAATACCATTTTGCTCGTTTTTCCAAGGTTCTTGAAGAAATAATACTTCTATGCCGACATTTCGATCGCGAATTTTACGCATACTGTTTAAAATACGGTTTAATTTCTTGTCTAACAACGAAGATAACGTTTATTATGTTCACGTTGTAGCAGTATTTTAATTAGAAAATTAACAGATTTCGAATTAATCGATTGAAGAAACATTGGAAAAATTGTTTGTCGGGTCACGTACAGAAGGTCTAAAAATCTGGCATCGCTGTCCGGACGGCAGACAGTTTGCATAGTACTCGCAACTGATCAGCTGTTGTGATGTTTACATTGCATTAGTGTGCAGTTGGACGTACAGCGATACAGTTTAGTTTATTTCAAAACTACGAGATGCCAGAGTTCACAAATCGTGAGTACTAAGGCATGATCCAGGCCGCGGAATAAATTCGGAACAGTGAAGAACTACTGGCCAGAGTTCGTCATAATTGACTAGAAGATGTGAAAGCTGCACGCACGCTGATGGTGGACATTTTGAACAGTACCTGTGAGATGTGAGTGGAATGTGGTTTACACAGTTTATTCCTCTTTATTTCATTATTAACGCCAAGAATGAGTGATTCGTAAAACAACAAACTGTAATGTTAATTACATCTTGTTCACAAAGTTACATTAGTTTTATTTTTTCATTAATTGTAACTGAAACTTCAATCCTAAGTGTTCTCATTAATTTGGACATAACTTCCTGATTTCCACGTTATTTCTTGTTATTGCTGTACGTATTTCTTGCTTACATTAAAATTATTACGCCATACTTAGTATTGAATTGTTAGTGTATTGCATTGTAAGTTGATAATTCTACATTCATTATTGAACTGCGCCCGGACACGAGCCATTTTGTTCATTCGGGTTATCAATTTACATTTTCTGACATTAAATTACACAAACTAAACAAATAACAGTTACATCCCTATCCGGAGTTTACGTAGGTCATTTTTATGCGAAGATTTATCCCCGGATTAGCTCGCGAAGTATTGCACCGAAGCTCAGTACATTTGTTTGCTGCCGTCCTCCTCTCACCTGCTGCAAGATACACGGTGAAAGGTAGTTGAACTTAACCCACCCCCTTCAAGTCGCTGATCGCATGGGTGTGGGGTACTACTTATGCGGCGTTGAGACATCTTGCAATTGCCGTCAGCGCTTTCGAAACACTTGTAATTATCTCACTATCCGTAAGTCCTATAATTTTGTTTTATTTGACAAAACTTACTCTAAATAATGAATTCTACTGCTCCTGTCAATTAATGTACTACCTTACCTTCCACCCTGTATGTTGACATAGGCCTATATTAAGTCAACTGTCATTATACAAGGAGCGCACTCAATTGAGTGTCTTGGTGACCGAGATTCCATAGTATTATGCACTGTTGGGCGAAGAATCTATGTAAAGATTAACTTTTTGGTCCTATGGAATATATCTGTCATGATAACAATGGTTATTATATATCAACATATATGTCGAACTTGGAAAGGGAAAAACACTAGAGGAGGGGGATTCGATCCGGTGCTGTGGATTGAACTTGGGCATAGCTTAGTGGTTAGAGCACTTGGTACGTAGAACCAAGGATTCGGGTTCGATCCCCGGCCCCGGAGCGAATTTTTCTCCTCTAATAACCTTTGTAAACTGAGATAAACCATGAAAAACTTCAATCAGATTGGCCGGCCACGGCCTTTGAAGTCGGGGCCTCCCGAATACGAGTCCTTTTAGTATTATCTGGCTTCGAATAGTACAAAAGCTTGTCTTTGTATCTTATTATTCACTGAGATTTCCTATGTGTTTGTAGAAGAGACATTGAAAGCATCTCACTTTGCTTTGGTATGTGATACACTCAATCGCTTGATACTTCCTCTTGAAAATGCACCTGATTGTGTGTGTGTGCGCGTCTTATATGCAATCAGGTATGTTTACACAGAAGAAACTGTGCTCTAAGATTGACATCGCTCGTCTCTTGTTCTCCCGTCTGCAGGTTGCCATAGCAACAAATGGCCGTGTGCAACAAGTATCGAAGCTTCTCTTCGCATTTTTCATTAAAACTGAAGAAGTGCAGACGTAATTTTAAGGATGCACGAATGCCGTGCACGTCACAGCTACCACAGGGGAAATTCACGTCACCGCATCGGCCATTAGCAACAGTCGGCCTATTATCTGCAACAACGGCGCGAGTCACACACGCATAGAGAGAAATTGGCATTTGAATCCTGCCTTCAGAAACGAACGTACGAGGTAAGACAAATTGGTGAAGACTAAAATGTTAAAATTTTGACTATAAAAATATTGTTCCAGAGTATTGACAGAAATTTAGTTAATTGGGAAGGATTTTGTATTACGTAGATCATCAGAACTAAATTAATGGTAAAAAACGAACAATAATTATGAAGTTTTACGAAAGTGGCAGTGCCCATAATATTTTTGTCGTCATTATTGGTTAATGTCAAGAATGAATACGGTATCATATACAAAAAATAGAAATTAAATTTCTCCAGACTGTAAAAATATACACTATTTTAGATATGACAAAACCTTTAACAAAATTTGGCTTTTAATTGAAAATAAAATAAGTAAGCTAAAGCTACCCAAGTCATTTGTACAAAATTAACAGACAATATAAACTGAAATTACAAACCGATAAATGGGAGTGATATAGGCCTACAGTAATTCATCCAAGGAAAATATGGTGTTGAGTCCGAAATATGTCAAGAGCCATAATCTACGAAAAGAAGAACTAGAAACTGGATCTGACTGAACAATTACAATTCTTTTACTGGTTCCATCTTGGAGTAAATTAAATTGATTGATTGTTTATTCTATACATGACCACATACATGGATGTACACGCCAATTACATAATGAATATGAAACAGAATAAAATTTAAAAACACTACAAATTAAAATACATTAAAAATATATAACGTAATCAAGTTGTATTGCCTATATCATAATTTTTAATTTAAGAATTATTTTACTGAATAAAAAGTTTGATCAGTTAAAATCTGTTTAACTTTCACTTAAAATTTTGTATATTATTATTATTATTATTATTATTATTATTATTATTATTACAGGAGAATGGAGACAGTTACACAACACAGAACTGCACGCATTGTATCATTCACCTGACTTAATTAGGAACATTAAATCCAGACGTTTGAGATGGGCAGGGCATGTAGCACGTATGGATAAATCCAGAAATGCATATAGAGTGTTAGTTGGGAGGCCGGAGGAAAAAAGACCATTAGGGAGGCCGAGACGTAGATGAGAAGATAATATTAAAATGGATTTGAGGGAGGTGGGATACGATGATAGAGGATGAATTAATCTTGCTCAGGATAGGGACCAATGGCGGGCTTATGTGAGGGCGGCAATGAACCTCCGGGTTCCTTAAAAGCCAGTAAGTAAGTATTATTATTATTATTATTATTATTATTATTATTATTATTATTATTATTATTATTATAAGATTTTATTTATAAAGATTGCAATAAACAACTAATTACCACAATCTTTCCTCTGTCTTCCGGGACATGTACGGTCGTTGGATTATAATTTCAAAATATATTTTCATCATCATTATCATAGTTCGTTCCATTTTGTAACCATTCAGGTCAACAAGTAACACTACTTTCCGATCTATATCTCTGTAACACGAAAACATTACGTCTTACGACATTTTTACTATCATTTTCGTGTTCAGGAGACTCGATTTAGTAAGAGTGACCTGATTTTGTCCAGGTTACAGACAAAAAGTTGAAATTTGTCCACTAATGAACCCGAGTCCGCTGCGATTTTAGCTCATACAATATCACTTTGAGCAAGGCTGAGAACAGAAAATGAAGAAATTGGAAAGTTCTTTAAGAATAACCTATTTATAAGATGAAAGTCCGGTGTACAATACACGCACTTCCGAAAAATGTTACTTGTACCACTGTTGCGCCAGGGTAGGAGTTGTCGGACGTCTGCTAATTAAAACTAAGCATCTTTCCTTCCCCGGCGGGCCCGCTCTTAATCTTAGCGAGGAGAAGAAAACAGATGAAGAGCGACATCGACTGTCACGTCATAAGCTCTTGGCAGCGGGACCACACGCGACACATGCAACTAGATGTTTATTACTTCTAAGGAAACAGCACCAACGGAAAAGGCATAATATACTTTTTCATTACAAGTTTTACGCAGTAAGAAAAAAAACGCGGCGTTTTAGGTAACCGTTGGTCTGAATATCCACTTGTAAAAGTAAATTAGGATACGAAACCAAACAATATGCTTAAATTTACTACAGCGTGTACTGTAGGGCATTATCGAAAAAGACCGAACATTTTTTTTCTGAAATTAAAAATTTAAGAGTTTAAAAGTTTCATTTTGGTGGCAACGTTTCGCACAAAAAAATTGGGCTTTCTAGGAGCACTTTTCTAGAATATGCCATTAGGAAAGATCAGGATAACAGGCAGGGTTTGGAATTGAACGGGTTACATCAGCTTCTTGTCTATGCGGATGACGAGGATATAGGAGAAAATTCACAAATGATTAGGGAAAACTCGGAAATTTTACTTGAAACAAGTAAAGCGAAAGGTTTGGAAGTAAATCCCGAAAATACAAAGCATATGATCATGTCTCGTGACCAGAATATTATGCGAAATGGAAACATAAAAACTGGAGAATTATCCTTCGAAGAGGTGGAAAAATTAAAATATCCGGGAGCAAGAGTAACAAATATAAATGACACTCGGGAGGAAATAAAACGCAGAATAAATATGGGAAATGCCTATTATTATTCGGTTGAGAAGCTTTTGTCATTTAGTCTGCTGTCAAAAAATCTGAAAGTTAGACTTTATAAAACAGTTACATTACCGGTTGTTCTGTATGGTTGTGAAACTTGGACTCTCACTTTGAGAGAGGAACAGAGATTAAGGGTATTTGAGAATAAGGTTCTTAGGAAAATATTTGGCGCTAATAGGGATGAAGTTACAGGAGAATGGAGAAAGTTACACAACGCAGAACTGCAGGCATTGTATTCTTCACCTGACATAATTAAGAGCATTAAATCCAGACGTTTGAGATGGGTAGGGTATGTAGCACGCATGGGCAAACCCGAAATGCATATAGAGTGTTAGTTGAGAAACCGGAGGGAAAAAGACCTTTGGGGAGGCCGAGTCGTAGATGGAAGGATCATATTAAAATGGATTTGAGGGAGGTGGGATATGATGATAGAGACTGGAGTAATCTTGCACAGGATAAGGACCGATGGCGGGCTTATGTGAGGGCGGCAATGAACCTCCGGGTTCCTTAAAAGCCATTTGTAAGTAAGTAAGTTTTATTAGGCTTATTATCTGTAGATCTGTATGGCAACACTACGTGCGTTTTCTAAGACCTCTCCTAGAATTCACTCCTTTAGATAAGTAAAAGAAATTAAGATAGGCCTATACGAAATACTTCAAACACCAATAACAACCTTGAGAAAATAAAATAATATCAACAACAATGGCTACAACACAACGAGAAGATGGACAACAGACTTACGACATTTGCATAATCAAAATTATCATATAAATGTAAGGGAAAACGGGATTTGGGGCATCCAAAGTAAGGATAGATAGATAAAGAATACTTGCATTGTCGAGTTTCCCGGGATAGGATATTAAGGCCCCTAAATCAGCTATGTTCAAGTTCATAATGCTTAAGATTATTATTATTATTATTATTATTATTATTATTATTATTATTATCATTATCATTATTATTAAGCTGCGGATTTATGCCTATATGCCTATTTTAATCCTTAACCTGAAGGTGGAAGATTTTAGGTTACATATCCATTTTAAGGCATTGTGAGTATTATATGCGAATTCTATAGTGCCTATAATTGCCTATTTCACTAGTAAATGCCTATTTGCTTATAAATGCCTAAAAGTTGCCTAAATATCCGTATTATATATTATACTTGAATTTACTGACCGTTCTATCGGTCTTTTTTGAATCTGTAATTTGTTTCTTTTTTATCCAGCAGAGGGAAGTGATATAGAACTATAGATAATTCTGTGTGTTACGTTTTACTGCCACCAGAGCGCGGAGAAATCGAATAATTTTAAATCAAGCGACAAGAAAAAAATGTATTTCGAAAGCCGCATGAATCATTGTGGTAGTTGACTATGGTAGTTGTTTTAAACTGTTATCCGTTTTGTGAGTTTGTGAATTAAGTATGGAGTTGAGATTTCTGCTGTAATACGTGAAGTATACTGAAGTATAGCGTGGAGATATGCCAAAGCAAAAGTCATCAGAAGCACTGATTGGAAAATACATTGACATTACTGCGTTTCCACTGGTTTAGTCCCCAGCTGAGACTGGATCCCTGAAGTATTGCCCCATCACTTCATGTGAAGTGGAAGGGAGTTTCTCCCAATTTAAGAACATTCTTACAGACAATAGACATCAGTTCTCATTACAACATTTGGACGAATATTTAGTTATTCACTGCCATAATGACATTCCTATAGAAACTAGTGTATAATGCTACGCTATGGTCGTGTTAGCCATTGAGAATAGAAATTGATAGTGCCTTTTTAAATACCTATTACAGAATTTTGAATGCCTATTTTGCCTGCCTATTTCAACTGTTTTTAGTGCCTAAACATCCGCAGGTTTTTATTATTATTATTATTATTATTATTATTATTATTATTATTATTATTATTATTATTATTATTTCGAAGAGTGGTGGGTGCAATGGAATGGAAAACGTTTTAAATAAAAGAAATAAGAGATCTTGAACGTTTATATTAAAAATGAGATCAGAACAGCAATTGTAAAAGAAGTTCAAAAACCCCATAGAAAGTAAAGAACTAGGCCGTCCACTTTAAAAAATGGAGAGGTTCTTTTGGGAAGCGAGAAGGCATCACACCTAATCCATTTCAGGGGAAAATAGGAAGACGTTAGAATAGGTTTTCTTAGTGGCATTACTTCCAAACGCTTCACTCAAGGAACGATCCAGTTTCAAAGTTAGTCCGTAGCGGCGCTGCAGTTGCTATGACAAGGGATGGGAGGGGGTTGGGAATTCAAATCCAATTTCGGGTGTGCAAAAACGTGATGAACGAGTGGACATGGAGAAGGGGGGAGGTGAAAACGAAGCTATGGATTTTTGATTAAGCTAATTGCCTTCGCAGCTGTAATCGAGTTACGCGTGTTGCATCTTGTCAACAACGATTTACCATGGCAAATGGAGTTTGCTGCTATAAACTTTGCAGTCGCCAACTTGCAAACCATTACATGCTCCTGCACCCATCACAGCTGCCTAGCAACCAGACCGACGGGTGGGGTTGGTGTTTCAGTGCCTGATTCTGCCGCTCCTTCATAATTTCCTACCGTCATGCCGTGTCTGTCGTAAGACATCCCCAGAACTCGTGAAAAAATGAAACGCTTAAAGAACAATAATCGACATAGATTTGTACAACTTTAGTCAAGTCTTGGAGTGATAAGCAAGTAAAATAAGAAAAAGTGCTTTTTACTTAATACAATAAGAAAGTAAAACGTGAAGATGCCACTAAAGAATTGTGTTATTGATACGTAGAAAAATGAGTGTCATGTATTATAGCTTATCACATACTGTACACAGATTGTTAAAAAAGTATCCAATACTTTAGAAGGTGATTAGTATGCATCCAAACAAGAAAAAAAGTCTAATAAACATGGGTCCTACAACACACGCATTGCCATGAATGGACTTCACATTGAGCACCTCCTATGAACAAGTGTTCAGATCTAAGAAAGTATGTGTTGTAGGACCCATGTTTATTAGACATTATTTTCTTGTTTTGATACATACGAGCACTTCCTAAAATATTGGATACTTTTTAACACCCTGTATAGCAGATCATCACCCGTCAGTAACACTACAGCTCGAAATTCTGGCTAATCCGAAAGACAGACAAAGTAAAACTTAACGTAAATAGGCCTACTGTATTAGTCGAACCTCGCCAGAATGCGATCATTCTTTGAAAAGTGACAGAAAAAGAAAAAAACAATAATAATAATAATAATAATAATAATAATAATAATAATAATACTCCGATTCAAATCGAAATTTTACAATTATGATTTTGGAGAAATGACAACTTAATAATTAGCTACAACGTTAATTAAGGCGCCGCACCTGTGGAATAACGACCGCGTCTGACCGCGAAACCGAACCAGGTGGCCCGGGTTCGAATTCCGGTCGGGGCAAGTTACCTGGTTGAGATCCCGAGGTTTTTCCTCAATCCAATATGAAAAAATGCTGTGTAACTATCGATGCTGGACCTCGAACTCATTTCACCGGCATTATCACCTTCATTTCATTGAGACGTTAAATAACCTGACATGTTGATACAGCGTCCTAAAATAATCCACTAAAAACTACAGAGATTTTTTTATAATTTAGACCGAAAATATGGAAACAGGGCATAAATTTTTCTCGACATTTCAATACTTTCTCTTTACACTTCGCAAAATAAGAAAATATGTAGAAATCATTTCCGCAAGCTTACTGTACAGTGAAAAGAAACAATAACGGCCGTGGAAAAGTACTACTTTAAAAATCTGGGAAAGGTCATGACATTTTCACCCATTTTTGCAGTTCACAGAGTTTTATAGAGCGCAGGAAAGTTAGCAGTCTCCTTTTGAACAGTTGGTAGCATTATCCCTACTGTAGTGTGTGACCTTTCATTAGTTCAGTGTTTGACCCTACTGCTCGGGTTTATCGTTGGACTGGGATTCAATCGAAGTGATACTTGTGGTGAACGAGACTAAAAATGGTCGCCTCACTTCTGAAACCTCGTTAAATTCAATTTTCCGAAATGTTTAAATCTGTGAGGGTCTATATTTTCAAAATTAGCCTGTTGATAAAACCTTGTAAGTCTACCAATTTTTCTAGGCTGTATTTTACAAATAACAAATACATAACAATACTAAGCTGGAGTATAAAAAGAATAAGAAGTTATATTGATCTCCTGTACAATTTCCTCTACTGCACACCGTCCTTCGATGTCTTGTGAAAACTGAATTTAAATTCATTGTATAAAATTAAGTAATTTCTCTTTCACTTAAAATTTTCGTTACCTCAGTCTTAGTAGTAATTAACCCAATACAACCCCATAACAACTGTTTCACTACATCTGATTACTGCTACAAAGAAAGCACAGAACTATTGCGCTAGAAGTGAGCAGCGCAAGCAGAAACAAAATAAATCACAGTGTGTTCATAAAATAATATTACTCCATGTACAGCAATCAGGAGGGAAGAGGGCTACTTGTATTTCTAAATAAAATTTAGCTGGGACGGAATGGGGATATTATTATCTTAGGACTTTAATCGACCGAGAGGGAATTGAGCTGTGGAAATTGACCGCGGGAGGGAACTGACCCACACCCTAATACCCTTCTGCTCTACAGATCCCCCTAAGGACAGCCCCGAACTCCGTAACAGACTGCAAAATCCTTTAACTTCTCCACGTAGGCATCACCGCGGTTCCCAAATTCAGTCCCACGAGGTACCATGAATTCACGGTACACAACACTACCACCAACATCTAATGACCACTTACCATGGGGTCCAAGTTCGGTGGCGGCCCGAGCCGAATCTGCATAGGTCACAAAGCCAAAATGAAGAAAACGACGGAGATGATGATGATGATGATGATGAAAGAAGGGAAGTGTAGATGAAGTTTAGAGTGTTAGTGGAATGATAGAAGGGAATGGAAATACTCCGAGGAATACTCTCTGCAACGTCTGCATTGTCCACCGAAAATTCTATCTCGATCTGGTCGGGAATTCAACCAGAGCCTCCTGGATGGAGGGCCAATTGAGCCACAGACACTCCAATTATGATTACTAGTTCAGACCTTCGGTCTGATTCCTTCATAGATAAATACGTGCTTGCGACCTGTACTCCTGAAAGAAATACGTTAATGCTATTTGCTACGAAAGACTCAACCGACAATCAGTAAGAAGGATAACGCCAACTGAAAAAATCCAGTATGTCTCTCGACATTTGAAACCATAACCTCCGACTTTGTAGTCTAGAGCCTTAAACATTGCAGAACCCTATCAGTGGCGACTCGTGATATTTTTTGCATGTAGGATATGCGATTGATGACTGATGACCAAGACAGAAACTAATAATAATAATAATAATAATAATAATAATAATAATAATAATAATAATAACAGAGCATACGCAATTAATTTCTTGCTACAGTTAAATTCTTCTAAATGATCAAATACAACTTCAGATATTCTTTCGGCTGTCCCATAATCTGAAAGTCCTGTTAATTCTTCTGCTTTATTATAGCTTATTTTATGTAATTTTGGTTTTAATTCATTTTATTTTTTATATTATGTCATTTTAAATTATTTATTATTTCATTTATTCTATTCTTTTAAAGTGACCAGTGAACTGCATTTAAGGAGGCTACAAGGATACTTGAAAATTCGTATCGTAGTCTCTGACAGGGTTTCCACCACCCAGAAAGAAGGGTCACATCCTCAAACGCGGTTAAAGTTATGCCATACCGTGCCCTACGCACCCTCCCCTGTCCGTAACTTCACTGCTAGAAAAAAAAAACCGTTTTCTGTAAGATATTTGGATGGTTCCTCGGAAAGTATTTCAAAGGTCTGAGATGTGCAGTGGCGACAACTCACGACAGAAAATGGAAGTTTGAAGAAAATCATTACGTCGGAATGCATTAAAAATCAAAATCTGTAATTAAAATGTTTTCTATCCTCAGAGGCACGAAATTAAACTGTATGATCATCTTCATATCCTTCATGGAGGAATCGCCACTGAACCCTATGTTATTGAGTGTTTGTTCAAACTTAAGATACAATTCGATATTTTCAACAAATTTTCCAAATATCCGCTCGTAGTCTATTTCAACATACTTACTAATCGGTATTTGTCACAGTAGCCTATAAAGACCACAAAAAACTCATGTAAATAGCTGCCGTTCGGTATCGAACTCCGAACATCACAAATACGAAGCCAGCAGTCTGCATCGTGGCCAGTCCATTTCACACGCATAAATAACCCAACAACGATTATAACGCGTCCCACATGTCAAGCTGGCAGCTGGACGGCAGGCGTTTCCCTCCTTTCCGTGTCTGCGAGACATTCCTCACCCCTGTCAATTCATCCTCCGCCGATCAAAATATTTGTCACCCTTGTAACTCGGCCCGATGTTTTCGCGCGGGGGTGTACCAGCACCCCATAAATCACCGGCTGAAGCATTGCTCGGCAGCTCTGTGACGTATTTTAAAAGAAGATGAGAAAAAAGTTCCGGTTATACCCAGGCCTGCGCACGACTGTCGTGCCGCCAGCACAAGATGGAGCTGCCTACATTATTTAACAACGCTATATCCACCGCAGAAACTGCCTTCAAAAGTGGATTTGGGATGTCAGTTTTGAAAAACCGAATATCTACAATAGCTATGCACACAAGAATTGAATGAAGAAAGAATGAAGGATGCACGTATACAGGTGGGATATATCCGAATGTACTTGTGTATAGTGTACTTATGTGTTCACATATGTGTACATATAAAATACTTAAATGTATTATATTATATAGTATACATATACAGGGACATCACTTTATTTTTACTAACATTTCTAATATTAACCTGGTTATACCTTTGGATCAACGATTAAGAACCGGAAACACCGTTTGGTACCCCCTTCCACGACTGGAGTTCGATGATACTGGCGTAATATACAAACAAATCACTTTACTAGGTATAGGGGGGAACAAAAGTAGTTCATCCATTTACATAAACTAGTAGGCCTAAATATCGCGATTTTGAGTTTGATAATTTTCATTAGGTTTTTGTTTAATCAAAATACAGTACAGGATTAACAATGAGTGTTTTTACTCACGAACTCAGCTATCCATTCGAACGTATTCATTATGCAGTGTACATTATATTGTCTACAGCACATTATCGTACACTATAAAGAAAGAAGTTAAATTGAAAAATAATCATAATACGGATATTTAAATTTTTGAAAACGGTGGCCGTTCATTTCGATACAGGCTTCAGTTCTAATGTGCATATTATCGCACTATAGACTATTGTACGTAATTCCAATTACCAGGTTCGTACTTCGTATCAGTAACTCATGCTGAAATAATTCTGTACCTACTCTATAAAAGAGACCTTACGTACTGTAAATTCAATCTTAACTTCTTTCCGATCCGAAAAGATAAAATTACTCAGACATGCTACCTAATGTCCGTCCAAGTGGTAATGTCGCAGGATCGTAGAAAGGGAGGAAATCACGCGACAGTTAATTACTTAACGAGGCCCTTTTATTTAAGTTGTTTTAAACAATTGTATGGGTATAATATTACGTAGACAATTCCTAACAGAACTTAATGTTCTCAGAAAAGGTCTAAGACAGCCCAGCTACTAGCATTTACAGAGAGGCGAAAAGAAGCAGGTGGGGGAAACCGGGATGCGACGTAGGCAAATGGAAAATGATGCAATATTGAAAGCTCTTTCGTCACTGGAAAACGCGAACATATTTTTGGAACGTACTGTTTACTATCACTGTAAGTTTACTATGACTGTATATGCGGTCTTGGATCTGTGTGGAGGACGGTTGAACTTCATTAGTAGAAGGGGTGGGAGTGAAGTACATTAAAAATCTCAGGTACAATAAAAATTGAAATAAAAATAAAATGATGTCCCTGTATAAGTAAGTAAAAACCATGATACATTATTATTAATTAGAACATTGATAATTTTAATACAAGATACAAATCAGATCTCCATCTGTCCTCTATTAGTCTCAGCTATTACAAAAAAGGGAATTCATTATTCGTGTATTAGAGTCTCCAATGTACTATCTAATTATCCTAAAGCTCTGTTGGGCAAAGAGAAGAAGTTTAGAACAGAATTAACTAAATTGATCCATACTCATAAGTCGTTCTACTCAATTGATGAATTGTATATGCTTGTTAATTTTTTTTAATTAATAATTTGCTTACTATGTTTTTTTATAACTTTTTACTGGGCCGGAAGGAAAAAGACCTTTGGGGAGGCCAAGACGTAGATGGGAGGATAATATTAAAATGCATTTGAAGGAGGTGGGATTTGATGCTAGGGATTGGATTAATCTTCCTCAGGATAGAGACCGATGGCGGGCTTATGTGAGGGCGGCAATGAACTTCTGGGTTCTCTAAAAGCCATAAGTAAGTGAGTAAGTAAGTATACATATATGTAAGTCGACAATTGAATAAGAGAAGTAAGGAAAGTACTTTGTGAAGCAGTCGTATTCCTTGATAAGCAAGTACAGACAATGTAACAAAAATATTCATTATGATCAATAGTTCAGAAGCTGCTAAAGAAATCCTGACAGTGAGTCACATGTCGAGAATTTTTTTATTTTCGTTTTTGTGTGTGTGTGTGTGTGTGTGTGTGTGTAACCAATATCATAGGCATTCATATCATAAACACTTAAGGTCTATACCTCCGCGTTTAGATACACATATTAGACTAGGCCTAGGTGTAAGTGTGTGTGTGTGTATGCATGCATGAATTAAATATTAAGAAGCAGCAAAATTCTCTAGTCATGTGATCAATGTAGTCCTATGCCTACTTAAATCAATACAGAACAAACGACACAATGGAAATACCTTGTCCTCAGGAGGCAGAAAATTTTATCCACTTCCTTTGCGGTAATCGAACCCTAATTCTTTGGATTTCTGGCGTGCTTAGATTATATGCGCGTATAAGTGCGTTAAATAAAAAAAACATGCAATTTATCAATTCAGCTTTCTTAAATAGCTTTCAATATTCAATTCCAGATGCTAGTTAATCTTAGTGAAATTTCTTATTTCTTAAAAAATGCAATATTCTCTAATTTGAAATAATTTTCCAATACGAGTTGAAGGTAATTTTTAATTTTGTCGAAGTGAATAATTAATTGTTGTACAGTAGAGTAGCCCTACTAAATTAAAATATTAAGCCTAACGATAATGAGTCACAAACTCTAGACAAAATGGTGTCCAATATTTCGATGTAAAGGTGATATTAAATGAGTGTATGACTGACTCTATTGGTAAAGAAAATAACTTTGTCTTCGAGCTGAAAACGGAGCATATAATATATTCACAACTTTGTAACAGACTTTAATGTTAAGAAATGAAGTCTTTACATTTATCTATTAAGTAAAGTGTTTAGTTAGTTAACTCAATTAAATAAACGTTAATTATAACAAACGAAAACAGTTTCACGCTTGATGAAAAAAAAAAACGAGCGTTACATATTGCAGCATGTTCCCAAGGTCTTGCTTCACTGCACTTCAAACAGCAAACGGCACCCTACCCTACTTCATTGTAAAGGTGAGGAGGAAATCACTTGCTGGAAGGAAAGGAGTTGAAGGTAGAGCTGTAATCACATTACTGTAAAGTCATTAGCATGCTACAGTGTTGTCATATAGGGTATTTTCTATTTTGACATAAATTGCAATTATGCTGAAGATAGCGGAAGTGTTACCATGACACTGTTAATCAGTTGCAAATCATACAATGAAATTCGTGTCTCTCATTGGAGGAGGTGGGAAGGACCAAACTGAAAACACAACTCTCTAGGTCGCCATTTTCATGCACGTCTATTGTAGCATTCAATTTAAGTATTTATTAGCACATATTGGTCTGTCAATAGCAACATTATAATTAAAATATATCTCTTTGTATTGCACTAGTTTCAAGTTAGAATAAGGCTATATAAAGGTGAAATTTTGTCATTTTTGTCAAAAATTGCGATCATTAAAATTTCTTAAGGTCTAAAACAGTCCTCCATAAATTTCCATGCCCATAGAGCGGTCCAATCCCTTGTTAGATTTAGAAGAATCCGAATGTATTTACTTTTCATCTGTAGTGTATAGTTCCAAAACTTTTAACTAATTTTTCTCTGCTTAGGTTTTTTTATTGTAGCTATATATTGCTTTACTAAAAACGCTACTCGTTCTATGTTGTAATAAGTGCATGATTTTTGTGGCTATTCTTGATTGTGTGCTAAATAACATTTGCTGTTAATATTTTCTTTAGATCTCAAATTTTATTTATTTTATTTATTGAAATACTTCAAATTTTTTGGCTATTTTTATGCTCGACTGAATTAAATATTCTTTCTTATTTTCTAAGTAAACGAATTAAGAACTCTTTTAACAAGAAGTTTTACTTCTGAGAGACTGAAAGTTATGTAGACAGAATTTTTAGATAAAAATTTTTAAATTTGTAGTGAGAGTAGCAATTATTTTTTTCAAAATGACATTTAAATTTACAAAAATTTTAATAATTCATACATTTCTTAACGAAATTGGGCGAGACTTTGGGCAGAGACTATTTATTGCAGTATATAAAAGAAATACCGTGTGCCTAAACCGAAGGTTCCAATAAACGCGCTAACATCATTGCAATCGACAGGAAGATGAACAATGGCTTTCTTATTGACCCAACAGTACTTTTTGAAAAAAAAAATGATACGCAAAGCAAAGAAGTAGATCCTGAAAAAAGAGCCACTATGAATCTTGTTCCAAATATCTAAAAGAAAATTACAACATTCCTTGAAATCGCTCATAGGTGATTGTTTTATTGTTTGGAGCACGTGGAACTATTTCAAAATGTTGTGTAAATTTTTTCCATAGATTTCATATCAATACATCAATTCTCCAGGATCCATCTACACAAATTTTACATTCCTCTTTGTTAATTTTAAATCACATTTATACAGTTTTATAAATGAATAAAAATATAATTGGATAAAATAAAGAAAAAACTTAACTAAATGGAAATACTGTTTTTCTATACATAAACGAAGATACTAATTGCGTGACTGTATCCAAACGGTATAGGGCAGATACCCCTTTTTCGATTTTCTCCCTCTCAAATGTACAGTGTGATTTTTCAAGTTCCTAGTTTGAGTAGCTAAATTCCAGGTTTCAAACTGTTATGTGCAATCCAAAAGTCGAGAGTCTGCCTTATTAGTTGGATGTATATTTGATGATTTCATTTATGCACTATACCACAAAGAATGAAAGAAATATGCTCCTAACTTTGCAGATTTTAACAGTTTATTCCTTAGATAGGGTACAACAAAAAAATCTAATGTCATATTAGTTACAAATGAGAATTTTTTCGCAGAAAAACAATAAGTTTCTCCTTAATGTTAACACGCCTTTACTTGATAAGCTACTATCTGTACGATTCTGATTCTTACTCTGGTGACTGGTTCTCAGTCAATAAATTAGTATTAAATTGTAACAAAATTAACACAATTCAATTTAAATCCTGTCCAAATTCAACGTCGCAAATTTCTAGCGCAATAATTAATAATAGATCCCTATTAGAAACAACAACAACCAAATTTCTTGGATTAAAAATCGATAATGTGTTAAATTGGAAAAATCATATTAAAGAAATTACCCCGAAACTAAATTCAGCTTGTTTTGCTATTAGATCTATGCAAAAGATAGTAAATATCAATACCTTAAAAACAATATACTTTGCATACTTCCACTCGGTAATGAGTTTTAGAATAATATTCTGGGGAAATTCCACAGATAGTAACAATATATTTCTATTACAAAAAAGAGTAATTAGAATAACAGTAGGTGCCAAATCTAGGGAATCATGTAGGACTATTTTCAAAAACTACAAATAATGCCCATGGCTTGTCAGTATATCTTTTCATTAATAATCTTCCTCGTATGTAATCGTGAAAACTTTATAACTAATTCAACAGTTCATAGCATAAATACACGTCAAAAAATAACTTTCATACTCCATCGGCAAGTCTATCGTGCTATCAAAAAGGAGTGCGTTATATGGCAGTAAAAAATTTTAATAGCCTCCCTATCGATATAAAAAATGAAACTCAAAACATAAAATTATTTAGGGCCAAATTAAAGAAGTACCTAATTTCTCACGCCTTCTATTCTGTAGGTGAATTCATGACATTCAATAACACTTCATGAAATTGATACTAAAACTGTGTGTTGTACTAGTAGACTATATTGTAAATCTCGTCTGTATATATTTCATCTAGACTGTGACTATAAATTAAGATTTTATAATAGTATTAAGTTTTTTGACTTGTTCCATATTCTATATGTAAGCATATATGAATACCATGGAATGTTAATAAATACAATACAATACATATCACTAGAGGAACTGATAAGGGATAATTAACGTCTTTATAATTTTTCAATAAAATGGACGGTTTTATCGCAAATTAAATAAAAAGACTAACACGAATCGATATTTCCTGCCATTAGGAAGTCTGGCAACCCTACTGCAGGGACTAAGGGACGGAATGCTGCTATTCAGACCTGAGTTCGTGTTAATATTCATATGTAAGCCGATGATACACTGTTGCCAAACTACGCAGATTTTCAGCCTAACTTTCTAATTAACCATGCATATAATAACTATAAAACACATATGTTTTTAAATTTATTTTGATGTTTTCTATTGCCCTCTTCAATCAATCTGCACTGTTATATCACTTCCACCCTGTATTTTAAAAAACAGTTCAAGAAAATAGACTAAAAGCGACAACAATTATTTTTGTTATATAATATTATATGAAACGAACTAGTTAAACTTACTTTTTCTTTATTTACATTTGGTATGCGATAGTTTTGTTGCTGGTGATGTGCGGCCTATGGTTAGGTATTATGTACGTCATCCTCATCATGGCGGACGTAATCTCCGCCTATCAGATAATGTTTTCAATCAGCCTACCGGTATTCTTGTTAACTGGGAGGTACTACGATCGATACCCGGCAGCAATAACGCGGTTCGGCTGTTTAATTGGTTTCCAAAAATAAAGCACTTCGCAGAGGGCAGCAGCGTTCACTCGATTTTAATCAATGTCACTACAAGCGCGAAGAAAGGCGATACAGGGAAGTGGGGGAAGGGCATCGAGGAAAAATGTAAAGTGGTGTGATGGGGTTATCCGCTCGACCACGTGCGCATGATGGACGGGCTGCATTACTTTGTGCTCTATTTACAGGGCACGGACACAAGGAAGGGGTGTCCAGCGGAATCGGGGACATGAGGAACAAAGCAATAACATTGGCGCCGAAAGAAGGAAAACGTCTGGGAAGATCGTGTGAGGAGTCCGGACGGAAACGTTTGTGAGTGAAAATGTTACTAGCGGAAAGTGTACTGAAAACATTTACTGTCTCACTAGAGAAAGCATTGTGATGCTGCAAACAATATACAGGGTTTTCAAAATTAAGAGGTCATATTTTCAACACAATTCTAAAATCTCTGGCAATGGCTCATTATGAAATAAGTTAAATTTTTTGCATCACCATGACGACTTTGTTTGTTTCTTAATGTTCTGGTGGTCGCGTTATCAATAGGCAGTTTTTGTAACTTGGCCTGCAAGATCGCCAGATATTAACCCAGCAGAATGGAGAAAGTGTTCTTGGGCGAACCAACAACAATTTATGATCGCTCATACTGCGGCAAATATTATTAGGGGACATGAACTCAGAGCAGCTGTATACAGCATTGAAGAGAGGCTGTTACTTGTACAAGAACAAAATTATGGAAACATACATAATTTGCGATGATGTTAATGGCAATGGATGGTGATTAAAAAAATTCCATTTCTTGTGTAATCTACCAGTGCCAGAATTTGAAAGATAGTATAGAAAAAAAATGAGCAATTAAAATTATCTCTTATGCCTACTTTTGAAAAACCATTAAAGTATTGTCGGCATTTTCGCAAAAAAAAAATACATGCTTCAAGAGATATTTTCATGCGCTTATGGGTATACAGTATATAGCACTTAATTGCTAATTGCCTGTGGCTCAAAACTAACTCTTTATGGTAGGCCCTACATTGTGTTTAATGTCTTTATTATTATTATTATTATTATTATTATTATTATTATTATTATTATTATTATTGGGGGATTGACTGTTATTTATAACTTATTTCATGTACAACATCCCCGTACGTTACACAAACTAATATCTTTCAGAAAAATGAATTTATTTATCCTAATTCCATTACTTTAATTCCTGTACGGACTTACACATAATCATAGAGACTTCCTGAAATCCCCTTTCACATTTTGGTACGATACTCAGGCTAATAATAATAATAATAATAATAATAATAATAATAATAATAATAATAATAATAATGCTTTATTTATTCTGGCAGAATAAAGGCTGTAAGGCCTTCTCTTCTACTCAATCAAGGGATAAAATGGAAATACATAATACAGTAATATAAACACAAAAAGTGCATACCCAAGACAAAATCGAAACGGAAAATAAGCATAAGCCAGAATAATATTAAACTTTAATATCTACTTAAATTAGGAGGAAAAATAAATTATACAATTACTTGATAAATTAGTTACAATTATGAATTACAAAGTGTATGTAAAACTGGCGGCCAGCGGGCGGCATGAGGCCCTATACGTTTTTTTTGTGGCCCATCCCGCATCCATAAAAAGTATCAATTAGCAACGAGAAACAAGCAACAACTCAGCAATTAAGATTATTATTATGCTTAGTAAGATCTGTAGGTTGTGTGTGGCCCGTAATTATACCCTGGGACACTGTGCGGTGTAAAATAAGATTTTTCACTTTGAACTTGGAAGCGTTTAATGTCGGGCAGCCCCTAACATCTGTAGGTAATAAATTCTATGAACGAATAGTGTCTATTGTAAAAGACGAAGAATACGCGGCTGTTCTGTGGAGAGTAACTGACACAGACTATCGTGTTGTGACCGGGTATACAGATTATGATATGTGGCTAGATTACGAAATCGTGATGCAGCACATTCAGGGGTTGTTGTGTGCAAATCTGAGACAAAAGAATGAGAATGTAAACTGCGTCTGTCGTGAGATATGATCATTGAGACGGATATGACATATAAACCGAACGCAGGCATTATGGACACGCTGTAACTTTTAGGTCAGGTCGTATTAATAGAACGTCACAATATTCTGTGACATGATAAGTGTCTGACTAAGATTTGTTTCAATTTACGAGGAAGATTTTTTTATTCTCGAAGTGCGTGCGGTATACAAAATATTTTTTCGCGTGCATGTCTAATTTGCGTGGTCTAGTTGAAGTGTTCATCAATATTAACATCAAGATTTTTCACACTTGCAATAAACGAGATTTCAATCTCCATGTAGTAAATGTAACTCTCATAAAAATTCCAGTCGACATAATAAACTTCGCCGACTACCCGTCACCTGAGATTCACACTTTGGTTTCATATGTATTTATTTTAGCCAGTCTCACGTTTTTCACCCTGTTGTGTTTATTGTTCGATTGCACTTTCATCCCGTCTTCGCTGTAAATCGCCCGAGCCGCCATTTTGAATTAGCAATGTGTTCTCCTCGTCGTTGGGATTCAGCCCTCGTTCGTCCATTCAGCCCGCTGAATCCCGCTATGAGGTCCCTCACATAAACTCTGTTATTACTGACCTCTCTGTTATTTACACCTCCAACAATGCCTCCGCCACTCAACGGATTTTCATTAAATTTTATGTTTGCCGGGATGGATACGAGTTTGGACAGGCAGGCCTTTTCTTATTTAACGACTCTTTTAAGATACAAAGGCTACTCGGAGTCGTTGACATGGTGGGGTGGTGAGAATCCGCAAACGTTAAGGAAAAACGGTAGGAGAAGACTTCTTTCTGGAACATCAGATGAAACTACGACACCAGCATTAAATAGAAGTGTGCAGACACAAATATGTATTTTCAAACACAATTAATCATATATTAAAATCAATCAAAATGACGTAAAATCTATAACATGTGTCAATACTCTGTCAAGTCATTTAAACGTAATCAGCAACAATTTTCAATCTGAGGTTAGAGAAGGGCGGAGTAGACTCAGACATTATTGGTCAGAATTATGCAAAAAGATGGAGGATGATAGTCATGATTAGCTGACAAGCAAACATTCTGATGGGGGCAGATAAAAAAAGTTAATTTTTTTCTTCCACCATGTTAATAATGTCAAAATAAGTGTTTACACTAATTTTGGCCACTCAACCACAATTACGAGAACGTCCAGAAAGTGATTTTCCCTGGGGTCGTTTACAGAAAAAAACACAATTGTATGGAAAAATTTCTTGAAACAGATACAGCAATTGTTTCGCTATTTGTCAACATATCCCCCACTGGAATTGACATTTGCCATACCATAGGATCAATTTTTTTTGTTCTTGTGTTGTAGAAGTCAGCCGCCTGGGATCGGAATCAGCGTTTGACAGCCCTCTACACCTTTCCGTCGATCCTATGATATGACATAGGAATATATCGGTGGGGAATATGTTGAAAAATAGCTCAACAATTGCTGTGCCTGTTCCAATAATTTTTTCCAATGAAATTGTGTTTTCTTTCTGTTAACGGCCTCTGACGAAATTATTTTCTTACGATAATCTAAATCCTAAAAATAGGCCCTGTATTTAAATCTCTTGTACGTGTGCATATTTACGTATATGTGTGCGTTCGTATTTCTATCATTAATATACTCATATGGAAAATACTTATGAATTCTTTAAATGTACGACAGTTTTTGCAAAAATACAGTATTTTCGGAAGCGAAGTACACTATTTTGGTCCTTGCGATCTCATAATACTGTTAAGGACATAAGAATATATTGCAAAGAGTAGTTTAATACAATGGAGGAAAATCGACTAGTGATAAGAGAGAATGAAAATGAGACTAATGTGAGGAAAGACGAAGAGGAAGGCCACCTGAATGACGGATGGAAAGTGGGTGCAGATCATCTGATGAAGAAACTTGAGCTGGGAACAAACAGGATGTACATCCTACAAGGAAAAGAAAACGAAGGTGTAGGGGAGACTGTTGTACCTTTAAACACTTTTCACATTTTTTTTTTTTTAATTTTGGGAAATTAAATTTTTTAACTGAAAAAATGCTTGAAATAATTATTGCAGATTCCTTTACAACTTCCTGCATGTATTTTCCTGTTTCACAGATCTATTAAGGGTGGAAAAAATAAAATGAAGGGATATGTAATGTGTTCAAAGGTACAACAGGTTCATGTACCTTGGAACATACCCTCTTGTAAGTTGGAACACATGTAATATAGGTGGGAATATAACTGTAAAAACTGACAGACATATTTAAAATGTATTTTCCATCATAAACCAGTGCAGGCTTCTCTAATTGAGATTTTATTTCTTGGAGGAGCAATAACTGCTTCAACAGCTTTCTTGAAGGCATCCGGATCAATTGGGGGCCTCTTAACTCCAGACTTACTTCGTGACATGATCTTAAAATAAAATAAAAACAAAAACCGACAGTATCGTGTACTTTGGAACATGTTCCATGATACAAGATATTTTGTGTTCAAAGGTACAAGAGGGTGCATTTTTAAACAAATATGGTTCCCAAAACTAGAGACCGGAATAAATCATGGAAAATAACACATGTTATTACTCATCAGATGATAGGGAACACAATGTACTTGATAATCATAATCATAATCATCATCATCTATCACGAATTAGGCCTGTGTAGACCTGTTTCGGTCCCATATAGCAGTCTTCTAAAGGGTGTCCTCTGGGCTGATATTGCATCATTTTGGGGATTCTTGAATCATCCATTCGTTTTACATGGTGTAGCCAATTTAGTTTGTATCTGTTTATTTTTTCTTCTACTGATTGTACTTCTAATTGTTTCAATATTTCTTCATTCCTTTTTCGATCTAAAAGAGCATATCCTGCTGTCCTTGTCACAAATTTCATTTCTGTAGCTTTGATTCTGCTCATATCTCTTTTCCTTAATGTCCAAATTTCATTTCCGCATAAAAGGGAATAGATAGATAATAACAAATACAATCTGGTTTTGTGTTAGAAAACATATATCGACGAACGAAATGTTTACTTTTGGTACTAATAAAACTTATTTTGTCCACGGAACTAACACTTTGCAGTAAATCAAACCGAAACTACGACCAGAGCTACTTAACGGCTTTCTCTACAATATACTGTACTTCAGTTTGAGTACTCTAGATTAGCAGCAAAAATTAAACAACAAAAATGTTCAAAGGTACACTATGCTAAAGGTACAACAGTCTCCCCTAAAAAAATATTCATATGTCTGAACCTGTACAAACATTTTGTCTCTTACTGCAATTATCAATTTTTCTTGATATTACCCCAGAAAGTTATAACTTCACTTTTATCTACTGATGCATTTCCTTTATTATTTATTTAAGATATCCAAGTCACGACTTGAAGAATGAAACTGTTTTCTTTCATGAAGGTGCAGCATGAACCCTTCGTCACGTGATCTGGATGGCTCTTGAAATAGGTACTTTTTGCAATTAGGTGAGTTGAAGCTCACGAGGGCCGGCATGCTCTTGTCTTCTTTTTTACAGAGGAAGACGTGACCAATTCGAGGATGGCCCCACTCGAATCAAAACATATAAAGTGCTGTCAAAACACTACAAGGTTAGCACGTGAGGCCCGCAGATATCAAGAAATAATCTTATATAAGCGAGCTCGAGTGGGAGGATGGGGGATCAAAAATATGAAAAATGTACGTTCCAAACTTGTAGTGCAAAGAAAGGATGAAGATATACGACTGGGGGAAGACGCAGTGACATCGCAAAGCCGAGAGCAACAGCGGCTCAAGAGCCATCGAAGCAAAAAGAACAAGCACTAAGTTCACTTTAACTGAAACTCTGTGTTGTGACAAGTACCTCGAACGTGGTATGTATGTAACCACGACAATATTTTGTGACTATTGTGCAATCTACGTTCAAAATCTTTTGTGGAAACTAATTATATGTGTGAGTGAACTAATGGAGCAAGCATTTCAAGGTTTGGGATCGACAGGACAGTTGTGCACCGCAATCTCTCCTAGTCCCAAGGCAGAAATTTTACACGAAAATCTCTGACCCTGCCGGGAATCTAACCCGGGACGGCTAATCTGTACACAGACGCGCTATCATAGAGCTAACTAGGCGGACAAAATAGTTACTCCATCCATTCCATACAGAGTTTAAGCCACAGTCGCATTTTGCTACTCGACTTCTAAAAATGCAACAAACCTTGAATGTAAATGTGCAAAAATGCGACAACCACATTGGCCTTCGGAAACGAAGATGATAATGGAGAAAATGAAGTCAGAGATGTGTATGAACTAATCTGCATTTAAATGAAATGCTAATGGCATGGGCAATGTTCAAAAATATATTGAGCAAAAGATGTTCAGGAATTGATTTCAAAGAGTTTGTGCAATTCATGTAAGTTAACTGAACAATTTCTTCTAATTGATTTATATAATTCCGCAGCATTCTGTAAATTGTGAGCGAAGATTTAGTTGCATGAATCTTGTTAAAACTGGAATTAGAAACCGGTTTTCAGTAAAAAGAATTATCACTCTTGAAGGGCCTACTAGTAAAGAATTTCAATGTTTAACGTATTTTAATGTGATGTAAATTCAGCAGTAATTGATTCTAAACACATCCTATGTCTAATATTTACTTACATTAGGTCTCGCAAGCAGAGAATACCGACGGAAGAAATGTTAATGAAACAATGCGATAAGGAAGAGCGGGCGACAGGAAAGGTCACGAGATATCTTGAATGATATTCAAGAGTACAGTTGGATGAGAAATGACATCGAAAGAACCAGTCTTGCGTTGTGATAGTTACATTACGACTTCAGTTTGTTTCAGTGCATGTGAATACGTGTCTTGTATCGCACGGTATAATAATAATAATAATAATAATAATAATAATAATAATAATAATAATAATAATAATAATAATAATAATAATAATTATTATTATTATTATTATTATTATTATTATTATTATTATTATTTAATTCGTAAACCTATGTTGCGCGTTTAATTAGCTTCGAATTTTTCGTTTGATACGTTCTTTATTTTCTCAACGATGTCCTCATTTGTTCATCTTCTTGGAAGAGACAGTACTTCCATCGGCCCGCACCTATCGTCCCTCGGCGTGCCTAAGTACACACGTCAAAACAGACAATAGTGCTACCATTGTTTTTCGGTAATCGTTTCTTGCGCGAGCTATATATCTAGTGTCATAAGATGGATTGAAAGTAATAAAACTCCAAGAAACATATTACGTAACTTTTTGAATAATTTCGAGGGAAAAATTGTTCCGGAGCCGGGTATCGAACCCGGGACCTTTGGTTTAACGTACCAACGCTCTACCACTGAGCTACCCGGGAACTCTAACTGACACCGATCCAATTTTTCCCTCTATATCCACAGACTTCAAAGTGGGCTGACAACCGTCAAGCAACCAACTTCGAGTGCACACTAACTCCGTGTTAACATGGTTGCTTGACGGTTGTCAGCCCACTTTGAGGTCTGTGGATATAGAGAGAAAAATTGGATCGGTGTCGGTTAGAGTTCCCGGGTAGCTCAGTGGTAGAGCGTTGGTACGTTAAACCAAAGGTCCCGGGTTCGATACCCGGCTCCGGAACAATTTTTCCCTCGAAATTATTCAAATCAACTTTACAGGGAGTTATACCTGAAATCTTGATTTGCACGGAACTTTTTGTTTCCGCATACTTAATTAATTTTATCTTTCTGCACAATTATAATATTGCACAAGCATTTCGCAATTTGCACAAATATAATTTTTCATTTGTGCATTTTTGCGACAATTGTTTATTTTTATGTAGCTTAAACCCTGATAAAGAAGAAACAAAACAAGTTTGATTATTACGAATGCGCGCACGAAATGTTTCGCAGTGTGGTGTTCTGTTCAGCAGTGAAGCGACTATCAAGACAGTGCAGTTGTGAATGTTTCTAATCTTCTGTAGTGCATCAAACTATAATATTTAAGTAGTTCATAATGAACAGAAATCAAATGGGCACCTGCTGTGGTGTTCCTGATACAAAAAATGGAATACCAACCCAGTCAATTTTGAATAGCACATCTAAAGCACAACAGTCGTATAAAAAGTGTTGTAATTTATTGCTGTTTTTATGTTAATTTGTCTCTCTCATAACAATGTTTGTTGCTTCTTTTATTAATTTGACATCACACAGAATGAAATGTACTTTATTTATTTTTCTTAAGTTAATTTATTAAAAAAATAAGTATCTAGAAGATGTATTAAAGTTATATTATATTACTGTGAGAACTTTAACAAATGTAGGCCCACACGGTATTTTGGAACGGAATAAATTACATCTTTCTATACCATATTTTGAAACAGAGGGAGTATAATACAGGGACATCATTTTATTTTTACTAACATTTTTAATATTAACCTGGCTATACCTTTGAATTAACGGATAGAGAAACGAAAACACCGTTTGCTACCCCCTTCCACGACTGGAGTTCGATGATACTGGCGTAAAATACAAACAAATAACTTTACTAGGTACAGGAGGGAAGAAAAATAGTTCATCCATTTACGTAAACTAGGAAATATCGCAGTTTTGAGTTTGATAATTTTCATTAGGTTTTTGTTTAATCAAAATATAGTACAGTATTAACAATACGTGTTTTTACTCACGAACTGAGCTATCCATGCGAATGTATTCATTATGCAGTGTATATTATACTGTCTACAGCACATTAGCGTACAATATAGAGAATGAAGTTAAATTGAAAATTAATCATAATATGGATATTTAAACACATTTTTGAAAATGGTGGTCGTTCATTTTGATACAAGCTTCAGTTCTTTTGTGCATATTATCGCACGATAAGACTATTGTACCTAATTCCAATTATTACCAGTTTCGTCCTGCGTACTAGTAACTCATGTTGAAATAATTCTGTACCTACTCTATAAAAGAATACCTTACGTACTGTAAATTCAATCTTCACTTCTGCCCGACCCGCACAGATAAAATTATTTAGACATGCTATCTACTGTCCGTCCAAGTGGTTATGCAGCGGGATCGTAGAAAGGGGAAAAATCACGTGACAGTTAATTACTCAACAAGGCCCTTTTATGTAAGTTATTTTTAAACAGTTGTATAATATTAAGTAGACGTCCAATTCCTAACATAAATTATTGTTTTCAGAAAATATCTAAGACAGCCCAGCCACTAGCCTTTACAGAAGGGCGAGCAGAAGCAAGTGGGGGAAATCGGGATGCGACGTAGGCAAACGGACAACAGTACCTATGATTCAATATTGAAAGCTCTTTCGTCTCTGGAAAACGCGACGTGTCAAGAAAACTATTCGATTTTAAATATATGTACTCAACGCTCCAATGTCATATTTTAATTTATCCTACCTGCACATAAGCGATCGTCCATCAGAGGAAGCAACTCCCCATGGGATGGAGATGTGACACTTACCTGAAAGAAAAGAATAATTTTTAGAACTCAACGTAATAAGCTCTACACATAACAGGCTACATGTTCGAAGAGTTTCTGTGCTCCTTGCAGCAGTGTTATAATAATAATAATAATAATAATAATAATAATAATAATAATAATAATAATAATGGTTTATTTTAACTGGCAGAGTTAAGGCCATTCGGCCTTCTCTTCCACTCAACCAGTATGATAGAAAATTACTACAATGCTATGAATATAACATAATTAATACAATACAATTCAAAGCAATACAATACTACAATACAAGACAATATAATACATAATTAATATAATACAATGACAATTTTTTTCATCTTCACAACACCAATAAAATAATTATGTAATAATAATAATAATAATAATAACAACAATAATAATAATAGTAATGATAGTCATACCTAAATTAAATTAAATTATTGAACTCGATCACAATTATAACTTCAATTTGACTCCGCTCGTAAGAAATCGTTTAGCCTTTTCTTGAAAGTGGTTATTGTCTGGCAGCCCCTAATCTTCTAAAGTAGAGAATTCCATTCACGGGGGACTGAGACAGTAAAAGAGGATGAATAGTGGGATGTTCTACGGGCAGGAATTGCTAGGATTTGGCTCTCCTGTGACCTGGTGTTTAGATTGTGATTGGAGGATAAGTAGTAAAACCGGGGACGAAGATAATTTGAAGTAGAAGTGTGGAGCATAATTTTCAAATGTTCATGGAGAGTATAAACTATTGTATACATATAAGACAAGGGAGATTAATTCCAGAGTGGAAAAAGCAAGCAAATCTACCCCCCCGTCACAAGTCGCCGCAGCCCACGAGATGATACAAATTAATTCCATTCGAGCTTTACCAATCTTATTAAGTACACGGAAGATGCCTCTCTTGGAAATAACGAAACCTCGTTTATTGCAAGCTTCTTTTATTTTCACTTAACTGTACTTTGCATGGGAAAGGATTGTTATGTACCCCTCCCAAAAAGGCTCGATTTTCTTGGGAATTTGACTATGAGATCACTCACTACTGGTCTGTCACCTCGCGCCACAGTTCAGCTGTCATGTGACTTCTGACGCACATAATGTCATTCAAATTCGTTATCACAGATCGGAAACAACCCTGTACAAGAACATCCCCACCACGAGAAGTCACCAAGATAAAGTATTCGATGGAAGCATCACTTTCCAACTACGAATTTCTTCACGTGAACTATAACTTTTCACGAAGTTATTTGGAAGGCATATTCTCAAATGTGTATTTCAACATATCCAGTAGTAACTGCTGACAAGCGTTGATTTTGCATATCATATCTGCTGTAATAATCGAACTCGGGGAGACAGTGTTCTCGAAAATGTCGGTCAATCTGTCGACCGCTAGAAAACTGTTGGTTGCAGTATAGCAACGATATAACTTCACAGTGTAGCAATATAATAATAATAATAATAATAATAATAATAATAATAATAATAATAATAATAATAATAATAATAATTTATTTCAGCTGGCAGAGTTAAGGCCATAAGGCCTTCTCTTCCACTCAACCAGCAAAAAGTATAGGCCTACATACATATGTATGAACTTACAAAGAATTCAACAATTTGATTTAGAGAAATGTTAGATGTGTACAAGAATTATTTACGAATTAAACAACAAAATACTATGAACTATTAATTAAACACTGAAATACAAACTTTGTAGCAGAATTAAGCTAAAATACATAGAATGTTAATATATTTCAAATAATGTTAAATAATAGAAAGAGATTATTATGAGACAATTTTGAAAATACAGCACTATCAGGATGCATGTCTAAAGAAAGGAGTAACAATGTAGACAGTGGTAGTTTAAGTCAGTATGATTGGAGTGAAATGCTAAGAAGGTTATCTTTTAAGCTGTTTTTAAAAGTGTTTATTGTCTTGCAGCCCCTAATACTTTGTGACAGGGAATTCCATTGTCGCGAGGTGAATACTGTAAAAGATGATGAATAACGAGATATTCTATGAAGAGGTATACTTAACGCACCACAGATAAGTTCTTCTGTCTTCTGTCTAATTATTGTGTTTTATCTGTAAGCATATATTAATAATATTAGTAATACTAATAATAATAATAATAATAATAATAATAATAATAATAATAATAATAATAATGATATAATAATACTACTAATAATGATATAATAATACCACTAATAATAATGATATAATAATACTACTAATAATAATGATATAATACTAATAATAATAATACTAATAATAATAATAATAATAACTATATTTTTCATCCATGAACTGCGAAACTCGAGGAAAGGAGATGGAAATGTTGAAATGTTGAAATGTTATGGTTTATTTAACGACACTCGCAACTGCAGAGATTATATCAGCGTCGCCGTATGTGCCGGAATTTTGTCCTGCAGGAGTTCTTTCACATGCCAGTAAATCTACTGACATGAGCCTGTCGCATTTAAGCACACTTAAATGCCATCGACATGGCCCGGGATCGAACCCGCAACCTTGAGCATAGAAGACCAGCGGAAAGGAGATGGAAGAAACAAGCAAAAACGTACCCCAAAAATAGTTTGTTCGACTACAAACTCCACTTTGATTCGCCCGATTTGAAGATTGTCTCCGAAGTGGAAAGTCAGCGTTATAGTCATTCTTACTAATTGTGCGCTATGAGAACATATTACCACGTTCAAATATAGACAGTTCAGCCACTGGAAAACGTTCTCCATTCAATTAGAATACCGCGCTATGGAGTTCAGGACCTTTTTGCAGAGGCACTTAACAATGAATTTGCTTCACTGAATTGTAAACAAGTCTAAACCAGTATTAATATAGCCAGAAACTATATTAGTAATAATACAGACACACCCATAATATTTACAGCTTTCATTAAATCGTGTAAACCTTACAATTAAGTTGGGTTTGCTATGTTATAGTAATGTCTACATCATGATATTTCACTCTTGAAATTTGGAGCAAGCGTTAGCGCTTCTAATTACAAATACAGCGGACCTGAGATATAATTTCCCAGAGAACAGGTAAGATTTACCTTCCGTCCACAAGAACCGTGTGTCTCACATCTTTTGTTTATTGTCTGTTTTAAGCGATGGGTTTTCATTGTGCTGGTCATACGACTAGCGAGTTTTGTTACTTATTACTGGGGCTAGGATTTTGATGGAATTGCATCTTTTTTATAGTAAGCCAGAAACATAGCTGCTTTAATGTTTATATGTTATGTGATAATCTAAGTGTTTTAAGACATATTTGTTAGGGATTTTTTTTGCATTTTTTGCCTGTTTCAACTCATAAGAGCATCTTTTGTTTTATTCGGTCATTTTTTTAGGCATCTATATTTATAATTTGAACTGGTAATGGAAATTACGGGAAAACGGCCGGACGGATTTTAATAAATGACCCCTCATTTTGAAGCTTGGAACTCAAAGTTTTTCGGAAAAATAGTAGTTTTCAGTGAAATATCCATTTTTAAACATAATTTTCCTATTTTCCAAAATCCATCTGTCGTCAGTTTTGAGAACTAACTAATAGCATTCACGGTCGATTTGATATACCCTTCGCTTTTTTTGCAAAGGAGAAGCGAAGCGAGCATCAAGTCGGCCGTGTTGCATTGCAGAATAAAACAAAACACATACTACAGTAAACAATATTACACGAAGACCATGATCTGCAAGAATGCTGACATATTTAGAGCTCAAATTAAATTGGTTATTAAAAACTTAACTTACTAAAAATAATTTACAGGTTCGATTCTGTTGTGTGTAATTTTCTGGATACAGCTGTGTATTGAATATTAAAAACTACAAAACTTGAGGTGGTTTGATGACATTATTACCATTAGAAATGAAATATTATTGTAGTTAATGCCATGATGTGATTATTTTTCATTAATTATACATATTAATGCTATATTGATGATATGAAAGTGAAACGTTTTGGGGTTATATAAGTAGATGTAGAGAATAACTTAAATTAGATTTTGATTTCTATATTTTACTGAGTGGCGGCTATGTAGTATATATAGTATATGTTACTGAAAGCTATAAAAATTACGTAAGATAATAGTATTATTAAAAATCAAATATTTTTATAAATATTAATCAAGCGGTGTTGGGTCTTTTTCATATATTTAATGGCGGTGTGGTGTAGTTATTTATATGCGTGGTTCTCTTCAGTATTGGCTCGAGTGAGAGTATCTTTCATTGTTATGGAAGCAAATAACTTTCCGAATGTCTGGTATTCTTCATTGAAAATAAATCTGAAAAATGTTTATTTGAACGTCTAATGAACTTAGTTTGCAGCATTTGCTGCACAAGCCACTAGTTTTCATTTAATTTTGGTCATAAATCCCCAATATTCATGTAAAACAATATTTATTTCCTTCGATATTTTCTTTACATATTTTGTCCATTAATACCCATTATTTTGTATAATACTCGTATTTTAATAGTTTTTCTACACAAAAATTGCCATTTTAACGTAGTACATCTCCTGTAATGGATCAGTCCAACCTCCCCTTCAATAAAGACTCCTCTATACCTGCTACTTCCGGATAAGAGTGGCCTTGTGGTAGACTACATGGAAACTAAAAGTAAAGTAAATCCATGGCGCTACAGCCCATGAAGGGCCAAGACCAACCTGCCGACTGCTGATCTCACGGCCATATGCCGAAGCAGAGGTGAACGATCATACATGGAAACTACATTAGGTAAAATAATTAAAGTGTACTACTTAGAAAGAATTATGTAAAATGTAATTGAATTACTAGCCTAAATATTAAGTAGTGCAAAACCTCTTTTCGTACTAAGCCAATTATGCAAGATCAATTTTTTAGAGCATTTTAAGGGCATTTTTGAAAGATTTTTAGGTCATAAATGCATTATTTTTAGGGTATTTTTTTCATGATTTATAAGTCATCAAAATCCTAGCCCTACTTATTACTATCTAATGTTTGTGAACAATCCTTAAAAAGAGTGGAGATGAAAAGGACCAAAGGGTTATCTTTAGACAGATGAAAAAAAAAAAGATTTTCGAGCAGTAAATACTAATTAAAAAAAAGTATTTATGCTATTTACGGTGTACTGTAATTAATGTTATTAATTTCAGGGGGTTATTCTCTGAGATAATTCAAACAAAATGTTTAATAGAATTTTTCTCGTTTTTGCTTCCTTTTCGAAATTTAAAGTATTTTATATGAAACATTTATATATATATATATATATATATAATATTTTTTTTATAAACAAGCAAGAAAGCAATAATAGATTATTAAGAAGAGGTCTAGCTTCGATTTACCTAATTAATAGTGACGTTTATAAAGAAAACAGTATTATGAAGGTTTGATGTATCATCGTTTTCAGGAGAAGAAAGAGCAGAGAAGAGATATCCCGTAATGCTACAGATAACTGAAAGTTGGAACAATTAAATAATTCTAGTCATTTGTAATAATTCGAATGAATAGAATACCTCTTCTCACTTTTGAAGACAAAGATACAATTCAATATTCTGTCAAATCTGAGTTATTATTAGACAGTGGATGCGGGATGACTTATCGTTGAATGTAGGTGCACATTTACTATATGTTACATTCTTTTCATTCGGACCATTGGCTCAACAGGTTTTAAACGTAAACAGACGACGTCAACATGCTACTGTATCTCCATTCAGTCAGAAGGAAGAGAAAAATAACGTGCTGTAGCACATACCTTGCAAGTTTAGTCCTCGTCATCATTGATGCAATTACCAGCGTTGCAGTAAACGACGATATATTCTCGTAAGTTGTCGAAGCTGAATCGTCTTCGCCTATCGCTTAAACAGTTTTTGTATCGAGAGAATGTCTGAAGAAAACCTCTAAAATGGGGATTACTCAATTTCTTTAGAGGAATATTTGCACGGAGCATCATGTTGCACGTGTCGTTTAGACCCGCACAACTAAATGATGATGATGATGATGATGATGATGATTCTGATAATGATGATGATGGTGGTTCCTCATATTTCATTTCAAAGCATTTCCTGTGCGATGTACTGTTGCAATGTTTCTCTATAGCCTGAGTTGTTCTGGTTTTTATTTCAATTTTACATGCATTACACACGATATTGTCTTCGTTAATACATAAAATGTCACTCTCATACTTCTTAATTGCATTTCGTATCTCTAAGCGAATTTAACGTTTTGACTTCGACATTATGAATGGATCAGCACTACACTATTCAACTCGTACTAAATACTTGAGCAGGATAACACAACTGGACACATTACGTTGCAATGTGGACCGGGGTTCCTTTGTTATGTACGCTGCTGTACTCGCTAGGTACACAAAAGACGTACGGCGCGGCACGTGCCATATACTCCGATACGAAACAACTTCACTTTTCCTTAAGTCATCCTGCATACACTGTCTGGTTATTATATACAGACCGGTCAGTTTAAAAGTCCCGAAACAGTTCTCGGCCGGCCTGCGGCCAGAGTCCCATGCAATCGTAGACATTCCCCTCCACAAAATCTCAGTGCTCTTCCCGCCTGCAGTCAGTCGTGAGATTTGATCGGAGTAGGACATTTTTTGTGCAGTAGGCCTACTGAGTGAGATTTCGTTAGAGAGTACAGTGGTGTTGTGCAATGTTTAGCTGTTCACTGCGTCGTCGTATATTCATTTTGAAGACGAACATCGAGTGCAAAATGTTGTGAGAACAAGACAGGCGTTCAGATTTAAATGTTCTGCTAACCCATATCGTCTTTGTTTTCTTTTTCCGGTCAATTATAGATCCTGTTTTATTAAATCTATCAACTAAGTTTAGTATTGATCTTCCTGTTTCGAAGTAGTACTTCAATTTTGTCAAGAACACTGGCCACATAATCGGCTTCTTCGTGTTGAACGTTTGTTGTTGTTGCTCAAAGATTAGGATTAAATAGAACCGGTAATCTGAACATTGCTATCCATTTTATAAGCGCGATATTTGATTACATTTAAATTAAAGTGCGAGATAAAAAATAAGTCATCAAACTTTTGTTCAGTGGATCATAATAGTCTACACCAGCGTTTCTCAAACTTTTTTGAAGTGGGGATCACTTTTTAAAATCAGAGCAGTTCCGCAGACCACCTTACTCTTGTTCCCTTGGAAAGCAAATTTATCATTTTCGTAGCATATTTTAATACCAATATGCCTATATTTATATTTTAAAATTGAATTAAGGTTCGGTACTTCGGTCCTCTGTTATGAATTCGGGTGGTCCCTGGCTGGGTTACAGGCGCGGCGCCAGATGTGCAGGGAAAATATGTCGAGAAACACCACGTATATAGTGCTTTAAATCCCTCTTTTGTTGCTGAGAGTAGAGTAGGAAGTCGATAGACGGGTAGGTTAATAAATTTCATAAAATACAGTACTACTGGGAGAAAAAGTGAAATTCGATTGCCATGTGTCATTTCCAAACTCTGAGATTTTAAGCTATAGTGTGATACGCAATTCGTTTGAATTTTATTTTTTCTTCTGTCTTTTTTGAAGGACCACAAGGACAGACCTCGAGGACCACAGGTGGTCCGCGGACCATAGTTTGAGAAACGCTGGTCTGCACAATACATGCATATTTGGCATTTTGTATCTAAAGTATTCTGTACATAATTGCGAAGAAACTGAAATAATGTCGGCACACCAACGCGTATGTGAAATGTTTTGCATACACGACCAACAGGTTGCGCACCCCTCGTCATGTCGCCCCGCTTATAAATCAGATCGGCCTCCCTCGCGCTTCTTATTTTCGTGTTTCGGGGGCTGTCAGCACAAGACTCCACCATGAATCTTCCACCCCTCTGCAGCTGATGTATTTATGTGAGACGCGAGAATTTAATATTACAGGGACAGGGCCTTCAGGTCTTCCGACACTAATTGGGGCGGAGGACCCCTGCATAATTCCACAGGTTCCTTCACACCCACATAACCCAGTTCACGGACATCTAATCAGAAATACAGGGGTTCAATCACCTGAAATACTGTGGACTCAACCAGTTGACGCCCTCTAAATTCAGTACTGGGTCAACATAGGCTCTAGGGTTCATTACCCGAGGGATACTATAAAATGTAGAGTCCCTTCCAATGAATCTACTCGTACATTTTATGACTCACATGAGTGTTAATTTCTTCTGGTGCATGGAGCGAAGATCTTGGCGATACAAAAATTTATTTTATGCTAGACCATGCCGAAATGTAGTAATTATACACCTGGTAGTAGCCCTTTAATGCACCTAATTAAAGTACACCTATTCATTATAGTTCAGTTGTTCAGCCAATGAGAAATCACCATTGTACCATTATAAAACCGCAAGTATCGATTATTCTCGGATATGCAATCGAAAGACAATTAGCGAAACGTCACGGAGGCTGGAAATCCAATACTGTCGCAGAAGTTTATGTTCTGTTACTATAATAATCAGCGTTAATTGCAAATAATATTCAAATAAATTCAATTTGTCATCTCGTTTTTCAATTCTAAATCAATTTCCAGGTTATATCAATATTAATGTTTATGTTATTCTCTAGATTATATCAAGATCAATGACATTCGTCCCTCGGAAAAAATCAATACTTTCGCGTCTGCGCACATCTCACAATTTAGAAGGTCAGTTCCGCTCTTCACTTAGATAACCATAACATGAATACTTATGAATAATTTCAAGTTAGAAATATGGTCGAGCATAAAAAGTCGTATGAAACTTGCCTATAATGGTAATTAAGACGCTCGTATGAAAATTATGAAACTCGCTTGCGCTCGTTTCATAAACAAACATACTCGCGTCTTAATTACTACCATTATAGGCTCGTTGCATAATGTACTATTATAGAAGACATGGTTCAAATCGGACTAAATATGGATGGAACTCGAAAAGTTTTAATTAATGATTTAACTAATTTGTATCAAAATAAGCGTATTTCCATTAGTACATCAACATGACAACTTAACTAGGTGAGTGCACATCATGAACTGTGAATTGTACTATCGCTCGACAATTCTAAGAAATTCCCTATCTTCTATGCCAGCGGTCATCAAAACACTGCATGCTCGGGCTAGCGTCTCTTACCCGCGGGCAAGACACAGCCCTAGCGTGCAATCGTCGCTGCTGACGGGTATGCTGTCTCTCTATCCCTTGTGCACGACGGAGCAGAGTTCCTTGCCCTCCATGCACTCTACACATTTCAGCGAGTGCTGACGACCACTGCTCTATGCCATTGGAAATTTAGTAGTACGGTATAGAAAGTGAAGGCAATATGTTCACATGTGAAGTAAAAATATAGTGGTTGACAGAAGTTAAAAGTTCACAGGCAGCTGTGTCAAGAAAATATGTGTTCGAAAAGTCTGATACAAAGGCTACTCAAACACGGGTTTTGGAAAAAAAAAAAATCTGAAACCTATTCTTGTGCATCACTTATTTTATTTTGTATGTGCCTACGTAACAAATATAAATGGCACTCGGGAGGAAATTAAACGCAGAATAAATATGGTGAATGCGTGTTATTTACGGTTGAGAAGCTTTTGTCATCTAGTCTGCTGTCAAAAAATCTGAAAGTTAGAATTTATAAAACAGTTATATTACCGATTGTTCTGTATGGCTGTGAAACTTGGACTCTCACTTCGAGAGAGGAACAGAGATTAAGGGTGTTTGAGAATAAGGTTCTTAGGAAAATATTTGGGACTAAAAGGGATGAAGTTACAGGAGAATGGAGAAAATTACACAACGCAGAACTGCATGCATTGTATTCTTCACCTGACATAATTAGGAACATTAAATCCAGACGTTTGAAATGGGTATGTAGCACGTATGGACGAATCCAGATATGCATATAGAGTGTTAGTTGGGAGGCTGGAGGGGGAAAAAGACCTTTGGGGAGGCCGAGACGTATATGGAAGGATAATATTAAAATGGAATTGAGGGACGTGGAATATGATGATAGAGACTGGATTAATCTTGCACAGGATAGGGACCAATGGCGACCGTATATGAGGGCGGCAATGAACCTGCGGGTTCCTTAAAGGTCATTTGTAAGTAAGTAAGTAAGTAGCTTACTCATTTTTTTGCTGAAATTCCCGTGTGCGATTTATCAAAGGAGGATTTAACTTGATTTTGGAGCCATCGGCGTAGCTCAGTCGTCTGAGGCGCTTGTGTGCCGATCCGGAGTTACACTAGGGCGTGGGTTCGAATCCTGCTTGGGCTGATGGCCTAGTTGAGTTTTTTCCGAGGTTTTCTCCTACTGTAAGGCAAATTTCAGGTAATCTATGGAGAATCCTTAGCCTCGTCTAGCCAAATACCATCTCGCTATCATCAAACCCATTGACGCTAAAACCGACCAACTAAAGATATGATATTGTAAAGGTTGCTTTTAAGGGCTTTTGTTTAGAACTGAACCCGATTTAATATTCATAATATCTCACACCACATGCACATATTTGAAATACAAAATTTTTGTTATGTAATTATGAGACATGATGACTATTTTAATAAGTGTAATGTTTCCCGCAACATTTATTTTTGTAAAACATTTCTATTTCAAAGTTTTGAGTAAGAGCTGAATTGTTGCCGATAATTATATTTCCAAAAATATGCGTTTCAGATGTAAAATTATCCGCCAATTTGCACATGTTTCTCTGCCAATCATCATAGAAATAAGCGTTCATAAGATGATGAACTGGGAAAGATTTGTGGCACTAAAACAAGAAATTGACCACGGGTTGCAGCCTCCTTGTGGCCATGATCGATGCATCCCCACGTATCGAAGCGTGCGTTCACTGAATACACATTGATAATAAATCAGGGGTAGTATTGTGTTGACACAGCACCCTCACCCCACTAACCCTCTGTTTGATTGTCCTTGCAGAACGTCACGCACCGGCAACGCAAACACAATAATAATAATAATAATAATAATAATAATAATAATAATAATAATAATAATAATAATAATAATAATAATAATAACAGCCTGTCGACATTTGCATTTATTACTAATTAGATAATCAGGTGTGACGACATCTTACCTATTAACTGACAACGTCCGACCATATTTAACGAAAGGATTGTTATAAGAAATTATTAATGTTCGAGCCCAGGAGAATTTTTTTATGCTTATTGTAGACAACAGAAAAAAGAAAACAAGTGAGATAAAGAGGTGAAAGACATGAATGAGTAAAATAAGGGAACAGTGGATTAATGTAAAAAATATATCTAACAACGAATCTGTATTTACAGGGATAAACCAAGGATTAGTGATAAAATCAGTAATAAGTAAAATGAGATCGATATAAATAAACTGGTGAAAAAGGATGAAGCAAGGAAAAGTAAGAGTGAGAATTTTGAATAGGTTAAATTAAGTCATTGGTTTTGTAATGAAGGTGTGAGTAGAAGAAATTAGTTGGGATGGATATAAGAGGTTTAAAAACAAAAAAAGTGAAGGAAAAACCGAAATTGTTATAGTGCAAAGTAAAGACTAGGGATAAGAATTATAGGAAAAGATAGTATGAGACTAGCTGAAAGGGAAGAAAAAGCAGAGTAATGAATACGCAGTGTAGTAAAATAAATAGATTAATGTTACTAAATGATAATGAATTCTAGAACTGGAAAATAAATATTAGTTAAGAGAGAAATAGGAGATTAAAGTGAATAGAAAAGGGAGATTGATGATGATGATGATGATGACTATTATTATTATTATTATTATAAATAGTATATTATGTATATGTATGTGTATATATAGGTATTGATATATACTCATATTACAATAAGACAGAAAGAAATAGCGAGTTTATGATTGGTATAAAGCAATGACTAAGTATAAAAATGGTATAAAAACTATAGTATGTCAAGGGCAGGTATAAATGTGACATTAGGGTAATAAGAGGGAATAAAGTAGTAGGTATGAAATTTAGGTATAATAGAGCGTTCTGCAAGAAAGTGTGTATGTAATAAATGTAATTACGGCACCGTATGCAAAATTGTGAGGTCCACAATGCACGAATGCAATTCGTGACATGAAATATGCAATGAAATATTGTAGACAAAGATACTGGAATGGGGTTTTTATAGCATTTAGAACGATCATATTAAATTTCATCTCTCAAGTGCTACTTTGTCTTCTTAAAGTAATTTGACCTTTATCGAAAACGTTAGAAATTTAAAGTGACAGCAGTAGTAGTAGTAGTGATTTATCTCTTAGTTGTAGTAGTGAAGGTAGTAGTAGCAGAAGTACCTTCAGTAATAGTAGTAGTAGTAATAGTCAAAAAGGTATCGGCAGTAACTATTAGTAATAGCAATACTAGTAGTAGCAACAGTAGTGGTAACAGTAGCAATAGTAGTACAGTATCAATAGTAGTACAGTATCAATAGTAGTAGTAGTAGCAATACAATATTAATAATAGTAGCAGTTGTAGTAACTGTTATATTAACAATAAAAGCAGTCAGTAGCAGAAGCAATAATTATTGTAGCGGCAATGATGCAGTCATAGCAGTTGTAAAAACAACAGTAGTAGTAGTAGTAGTAGTAGTAGTAGTAGTAGTAGTAGTAGTAGTAATAGTAGTAGTAGTAATAGTAGTAATAGTAGTAGTAATACACTACCAGGAACTATAACAATAGTAAAAATTTTAGTAATAGTGGCAGTAGTAGTAATATATTATCAGGAACAATAACAATATTAAAGATTTAATAATAGTGGCAGTAGTAGTAATACATTATCAGGAACAATAACACTGGTGAAATATTAGTAATTGTAGCAGTAGTAGTAATACATTATCAGGAACAATAACAATGCTAAAAATATTAGTAATAGTAGCAGTAGTAGTAATATATTATCAGGAACAATAACAATGCTAAAAATATTAGTAATAATAGCAGTAGTAGTAATACATTATCAGGAACAATAATAATGATAAAAATATTAGTAACAGTAGCAGTAGTAGTAATACATTATCAAGAACAACAACATTGGTAAAATATTAATAATAGTAGCAGTAATAGTAATACATTATCAGGAACAATAACAATGGTAAAAGTATTAGTAATATTAGCAGTAGTAGTAATACATTATCAAGAACAATAACAATAGTAAAAGTATTAGTAATATTAGCAGTAGCAGTAATATATTATCAGGAACAATAACAATGGTAAAAATATTAGTAATAGTGGCAGTAGTAGTAATACATTATCAGGAACAATAACAATAGTAAAAGTATTAGTAATATTAGCAATAGCAGTAATACATTATCAAGAACAATAACAATAGTAAAAGTATTAGTAATATTAGCAGTAGCAGTAATATATTATCAGGAACAATAACAATGGTAAAAATATTAGTAATAGTGGCAGTAGTAGTAATACATTATCAGGAACAATAACAATAGTAAAAGTATTAGTAATAGTAGCAGTAGTAGTAATACATTATCAGGAACAATAACAATAGTAAAAGTATTAGTAATATTAGCAATAGTAGTAATACATTATCACGAACAATAACAATTGTAAAAATATTAGTAATAGTAGCAGTAGTAGTAATACATTATCAGGAACAATAACAATAGTAAAAGTATTAGTAATAGTAGCAGTAGTAGTAATACATTATCAGGAACAATAACAATAGTAAAAGTATTAGTAATATTAGCAATAGTAGTAATACATTATCAAGAACAATAACAATAGTAAAAGTATTAGTAATATTAGCAGTAGCAGTAATATATTATCAGGAACAATAACAATGGTAAAAATATTAGTAATAGTGGCAGTAGTAGTAATACATTATCAGGAACAATAACAATAGTAAAAGTATTAGTAATAGTAGCAGTAGTAGTAATACATTATCAGGAACAATAACAATAGTAAAAGTATTAGTAATATTAGCAATAGTAGTAATACATTATCAGGAACAATAACAATTGTAAAAATATTAGTAATAGTAGCAGTAGTAGTAATACATTATCAGGAACAATAACAATAGTAAAAGTATTAGTAATATTAGAAGTAGTAGTAATACATTATCAGGAATAATAACACTGGTAAAATATTAGTAGAAGTTGTAGCAATAATGGGACCAATATTAATAGCAGCATCAGTAATAGCAAGAGTAGTAACAGCAATAGTATTTTCTTTTACGCAGGAGGGACCCGAAGAACTTGCACTTCAGCCTAAGGTTTGTTGTACTTATCACTGTTGTTCTGTGAACGATATTTATCACCGTACGTCCGCGCTCTTGTACTAATAAGGCACGCTGCACCGTGAACTTAATCCGGGCAATGGCAATAATGATGACATGTGAAGAAATAAATCCGGAGTTCAACGCCGAAAGTTACCCAGCAATTCTGCTTCAATTGAGATTTCCTAACCATCATTCCTTTATATCCTCATTCACCATTTTCGACGAAATTAAAGAAGTATGTAAAATCGTGTTGCAATGGTTCTGACGATGAATGTCAAACTCAACAATCACACCATGCTCACAAAAGTGTCCTCCAGAAATTCATGCAATGGGTCTTCGAATAATTTTACCTCTATACTTGATTCCTCTATGTTAAGCATCGTTTGTGTGGGACACAATCTTGTCTAATATAGTTGAAATCTTATATTTAGTATTTGAACTGTTGTTCAGCGTCAGTGAGAATAAAAGACGAGCGGAAAAAATAAATATACTACACATCATTTTAATGAAAACTACAGACTGCGCAAATTGAGGGCACAGGGTCTCATACATCGAGTCCTTTGAGTCCTCAACATTAAGGCAGAAGTCAGCGGGAGTTCGAAACGGCTGATAGATGCTGTGATGTGATTCCGTTTGCACGAATTCTCTTGATTTGCAATTTATGTCTGAGTGCATACTGCACGGTGTTAGACAGGTCTGTCAAACCGTCTGCAAGCATGGGTGGATTGTTAAACAACCCGTTGCCATGGAATTCCTCCTGCAGCACGCTCTGGTGACAGAACAATAAATTACTGGATTTCTTACGAGTTGGAGTTCAAAGAAGAGCAAACAAGAAATATCGAAAAAAGGGCAACCAACGATACATCACAACCATACCTATCATCATAGTTACTCTTATGTACCGTAATTGTCATCATCTTTACCATTATCATCGCTGTATTTGTATTCATACTGTTATCATCATATCGAAACTTTAAATATCCCAGTCTTCTTAATCGATTACTTAACGACACTATATGAACTACTAGATCATGCAGTATCCGTCGATGGAATTGATGATAGCGAATTGGTATTTGGCGGGATGAGTCCAAGGATTCGCCATAAATTATCTGATATTCGCCTTACAGTTGGGGAAAGATTAGGAAAAAACCCAATCAAGTAATCGGCGGATCAGCAGGCAAACGCGTTACTGCCCGAGCTACGCCGGTGGCTATATCGTAGTTATTAACTTTGCAGTTATCACCAATTCTATCATCTTAATTGTCACCAGCATCATTAAGTCTATAGTTCGTTCAATTTACTCCAGTGCAGTTGGGCATTCACAGAACTGCACACGAGGAAGTTGAACAAACTCTGCCGTAATTATCACAGGTAATATCAAAGACGGATTGGAAATTTACATATATGATTCGGAACTACATTAATCATTAATAAAACTGAAATTAGTTAAAATGACCATAAGTCATATATTATAACTTATAACTCATGAGAAAGACAATAGAAACAAAATCTCAACAATAGTCTACGATCTACTGATATACTCAAAGATCCAACACAAGCGTTATGGCCTAGATCAGCGGTCATCAGGACAGTGCACCCTCGGGCTACCTTCTCTTACCCAGCAGATATGACATTGCACTAGCGTGCATACGTGGCTGCTGGAGAGTATGCAGTCTCCCTATCCCTTCTGCACGACGGAGCATATTTCGTTGCACTCCTAGCACTTTACCCATTTCAACGAGTGCTGACGACCACTGGCCTAGATGTTAAAGCGTCTGTAAATAAACTTAACAAAAGAAATTAAAATTAATATTTTGAACCAAGTACTTACATTTAGATAATTCATAACATAGAATGTAAATTAAGTTATTTAGTACTTGCATATCTAAACATCACGCGCGACAAGACGTTAAACAAATGCGCATCAGGTGCGTCAAAATTGTTTCGACAAAATTGCATTCATTCATGGTGTTCCGCCCAAGAGGAGGTGTTTCACTGCAAACCCAGATTTATCTAATCTTTCCTATTTTCTGTCTTCCTCTTTGTCTCCGCACATGAACCATACATCTTAATATCATCTATCATCTGATATCTTCTTCTGCCCTGAACTCTTCTCCCGTTCATCATTTCGTCCAACAGACAGTTTCTTCTCTGCCAGTGACTCAACCAATTTCTTTTCCTCCTCCTGATCAGTTTCATCATCATTATTTCTTCACTCATTCTTTCCAACACAGCTCCGTTCTGTCTGTCCATTTCACATGCTCCATTCTTCTCCATATCCAAAATTCAAATGTTTCTAGTCTTCACTTCGTCGTAATGTCCATGTTTTTTAACCATACAATGCCTCACTCCACACAAAGAACTTCACTATTCTCTTCCTTAGTTCTTTTACATAGGTTCGCAAAAGATGCTCATTTTCCATTAAGAGCTTTCTTGGCCATTGCTTGACAATTTTATTGGCTTTGATTGATCGATGGTGTCCGAGTAAAGGGGGTTAATTCATTTTTTGTGCAATGGAGTTTTGTTCTCCACAAGTTAATTCCTACAAGTGCAAAAATCAAAAGAATACTAGTATTTGATGAGTTTTAGTTGTGTAGAAAATTATTTTCAATAGGTGGGATATAATAAAAGAGACTGGATTAATCTTGCACAGGATAGAGACCGATGGCGGGCTTATGTGAGGGCGACAATGAACCTGTGGGTTCTTTAAAAGCAGTACGTAAGTGTTCTATGCTTAATTTTCATTTATCTCAAAACTCATTTTTATGACTTATCTCCCTTTACCCAAATACCATCGATACATTCTTAAAGTCCACTGATTCACTCGTACATGAGCGAAATAGTTATCGTAATCTCTATCATTATCATTATCACAATCTTCATTATTAATGTACCATAGTCGTCTTCAACTTTTTAGTTGTCTACCTTGTTTTTTTCATAATCATCACTACTATCTCCATAGGCATTATCATCAGTATTGCCACTGCCATCATCATCATCATCATCACCATCACCATCATATCATAGTTATAATACGAGTAGTATTCATTTTTACATTTTTGTCATTATTCGCATCGATATCAAGTTCTCTATTTTCTTGCATAGCTGTGTCATGAGATCCCCAGAATTACTTCCCTTTAGAAAAAAGTCATGTTAAGATACTAATAATGTTGGAGAATGCTGGGTTTGCAGTGAAATTCTTGCCTTTGGACAGAAAAATATAAATCGATGAAGATACTTATTGATCCTCTTAAAAACACATCGCCTCCTGGTCGGAGTCAAACCCGCCAATTTTGGACATAATGAGAAACACGGCAACTACTAGGCCACCGGGGCTGCCAACCTCACAACCCGCTGGTAATCAGAGGGGCAAGAGTTGATTTCGACGCAGCCCGTGCAATCAGCTCAACACTTTTCGGTCAACGAACCGCAACTTCGAGAGCGTTCCCCACCCCTGACCCCTTCATAACGCGGCGCAAAATTTTTACCCAACCTAACCCATAACCACCCCTTCCAAAAAATAAAACTTGCCTACACCCTCAACCGCACTGCCTCTCACCCCACCCTTCACTCTCTATACTCATCAATTTTATCATCCCTCTACATCCCTTAATCCTCAAACCATTTAACCCCAGGGCTTCACCACTAAAACCTACCCCTGCATGGCAGAAATGTCACGGAATTGTCACACACACTTTTTTTTAGTTGTTGTTGTTTAATTTCTCCCTCCCACTCCTGACGGGAATTGCTTATCACAAATTGGAATGTTTGCAACAATTACAGAGACAGGACGAATCAATCCGACATCAGTTCTATTGTTGAAATGTGTCAGCTCGGGCACAATATGATGTCAAAAACAGGGGCGTTAAAAAGCGGCCATGCAAGGCTTGCAAAACGTTTTTGCTTTAATAAATACTACACAAGAAATCAATTTTAACATGAGTTCGCATTGTTTTGACATGGCTATACCGTTGTCACTCAAACACAGACCGATGCGTTGCCATGGATACTGGCTCCTTCCACACACCACTCTATTATTCTCATTGTAATGAACTGCAAAGCATTTCATTGGCAAACACAACGTGATCATGAATTTGGAGTCTCTAATGCCTGCCCTTGACAACATGATACCAAACTGGCACGTGGTAGAAGGTCTGTAACGTGAGGTTGGCACGACACCGAACCTCACGTAGGACAATAATTATACCGTATATATTATACTGAGTCAAAGGATGTTACATATTTTGGTTTACAACCAAAACACATTACTTCTTCTGAGAAAAAGACGTAGGGCTATATAATGTAGGGCAGACCAGGGTAATTGTAAACACTTTTCACCGATTCAAATATATTTCAACATTACACAACCCTCAGTAACGGTAAGCATGACAAAGAAACATTGTGTTATTTTTAGATCTTTCTTTTTCCTGGAAATGGGTTTAAAATAATTAGGTTGACTCTTTTGATCTTTTAATTGCTAGTTTACATTTACCCCACCTGTTTACATTTACCCCTTTGAGAGGGGTAATTATAAACATCAATTTTTGCACAGGCTATCAGACACTGAACATTTTTTGTTCTGTTTCAGAAGAAAGAGCTGTACTCCTTCCAACTCCAATTTTGGTCACTGGTACATTTCGTCCCTTTAACCTATGATATATGACACATATAAGAACTCAGTACCTCTTCTGAGCTTCACGATAACTGTAGTTACTATTTTTCACATCTGTGAAAATCCTTTCTAAATCCTCTACAGTGTAGTTGGGTGGGGGTCTCTTTCTAAAATAATTTCTTGGCATTTTAATTACTGAAAAGTAGAAATGTAACCATAGTAAAACATGTTTACAATTACCCCCAAGCAATTAAAAGTATGGGGCAAATGTAAACACGTCACAATTTAATGGACTGAAGTTATGGGAGATCTTTAAACCATTGTAATAAATGTTAACTACTTTTACTTACAATGCCAAAAATGAAGGTGAAGCAAAATTCTTCCTCAACTTTTTTTGTATATTCTTACAAAGCATTCGTTCACAACTAAACAGTTACTCCTATTTGGCGTCAAAATGCTTTGTAGGTTAGCCAACATATTAATTTAAATATTCCCCGAATTAAAATTTTTATATTGACAGTTTTGTATTTCTCACAGCATGTGTTTACAATTGCCCTGATCTACCCTACATAATGTTTGTGTATAAACTTAGAATTGGAAGACTAAATACACATAAAGAGAAACAACTTACAAAGGATTCAGTTTTCAATATGCCTTTTCTTAAATTGTAAACTAAAATTGTAAACTAATAACGTAAAGATGACTTTTTCGGTCCTACATAATTATCTGTGATGGATACCATTTGTCATTAATGGAGAAAAATTCGTTCCGGCGCCGAGAATCAAACCCGGGACCTCCAGTTCTACGCACTGTGTACTCTAACCACTGAGCTGCGCCGAAGTTCAACCCACTGCACCGGATCGAATCTTTCTCCTTTGACTCTTTTCCTTTAGTGTGGCCTTACTCCATGTTCGACTTATATATTGACATATATTTTAAGTCAACAGTCATCACACAAGGAGCGCACTCAATTGAGTGACTTGACGGCCGACACTCCTACAGTATATTCACTGTTAGGCGATTAATCTATGTAAAGATCCTCGGCGCCGGAGCGAAGTTTTCTCCATTAATAACAATGATAATATTTTTGACTTAATGCTTTTTGCTTGTAAGCCAACGATATATTCTTAAACTTATAATTATTATTGTAACTCTTGGTGTCTAATAAATTCCTAAAATACAGGATCCGACAGTAGGTTCTGACGAAATTCAGCTCGTTGTTCTAAAGTGGCTATGATGTTTAGAAATACAAAAATAATACAACAAGATATGGCTTGAAGAATGTACTTTAATTTATTAACATGTTATTATTTTTTTTGAAAATTACACATTTCAAGTGATCCTCTCGGTACCTTTGGTTTGTTGCAATCTTATCCGGAAATTGTTCATGACACGAAGCAATAAATCTGAGAGTTGTGCCTTTATTCTGTTCTTCAGGTCCTGGATATTTATTCTCAATTTAATGTATTTAATATTGAACAAATTTATAAATATACTCTGTTAAAATTTTATCATAAAAATCGTAATAAGTTTATATTACAGGCACATAATCATAACACAAGACGAAATAACAATTCAACATTATTAGAACCTAAATGTTTCACATCTGCTGGTCGAAAGCATAACATTAATTTTGGCCCTCGGTTTTATAATTCTTTAGCCTAAATTACACCCAGAATTTCTGACATATAATCCACTAACATATAACAAGAAAATTAGAAATGTGTTAATGTCTTCAATTTGATTAAATAATTTTTTAGCTCATGTGTATCAATTAATCAACGTATATTATATTAGTATTCTATAATTTCGGAATTATATTTTTCATAAATTGTCTTATTTTATTCACGTACGATATTCTTCTCTATGTTAATATTATATTACATAATTTCATTGTAGCTGTAATTTTAATTTTAGTTCCTTTTTATTTTCTATACTAATAAGATATTAGGGACTAGCGGAAGACGCAATGCATATTGCGTTAAAGTGTCAGACAACGAATGATTTGAGAAACGGTTGGATGGATAAAAAATTTCTACAAATATACGCTATAGTAGCTTATAAAAATGAATGATCCCCTAAACGCCAGCAATCTGCATAAATTACGAAAATTTCTTTTTAGAGTTAAAATTAGATGGGAAGAGAAAGTCAAAGCTCTAACGGATATGAAATTATAAATGTTGAGTAGTCGGACACGATAGGAAACTACGGAAAGTAGTCAATGAAGTTAACAGAATAATTTTTAAGAGATAGAGTATAGAAATGAAAAGGTTAAAATAAGAGTTTTAAATGCAAGAGCTATACTTATTATTAGTTTATTATTATTATTATTATTATTATTATTATTATTATTATTATTATTATTATTATTATTGTGAATAGAGGATACTTATAGATCCAACATGTATTAGTTTTTGTAATATCTGTATAGAGAGTGATGGCGAATTAAGAACTGGAACACATCTAATCCGCCACGACGTGAACAAAGCTTGATGAAATAAAATAAATAAATAATATATATTATATAATTTCATTGTAGCTGTAATTTTAATTTTAGTTCCTATTTTATTTTATTTTACATATTCCACTTATATCAATAATATATCTGAACTACAACCGAACACGAGCGCTACTCATTCGGTCCTCAAATTTTGTTAACATTATTGTATTCTCTTTCATATTGATTGTATTATTTTATTTATATTTCTATTGTTGTAATTATATTCTGTAGTCTGATGTATTATTCTGTATTACATGTTCTGTTCTGTATTATTATATAAATTTGTACTTGACCATGTTATAGCATCTTCCGATGGCTTTGAAATTTGAAATAAACATTTGGATCTGGTTTCAAACATCCTTTCTTTGAGGTATCTCTACAGAAAAAAAAATCAACTATAAGGTCTGGAGATCGAGTCTGCCAGTTCATATCGTCAATCCGACAAATTAATCGTCCAGGGGAAGGAGTTCTCAACAACCGCAGTATCTCTGGCACTATGGGCCATAGTTCCGTCTTATTGGAAGCAAAAATGTTATCCCTATTCGGTGCGTCTCCGAATAATATCTGTAACATTTTCACCACTCACTCTAATAGCTTTCTCATTTTCTTCTTCAAAAAGTAGGGACCCAATGATGATTCTAGCAGAAACAGCACTCCATACGGTTAATTATTCACTGTGTACTAACTGTTTGTGCAGTGCCTGGACAAAATTTAATTGTTGCTACTCTCATTTCATTAATTTGAAGTTCTGTAAAACTCGTCAGAACCAATATAAGAACTTTACAATTATGTTTTTTGTTTTAAGTGGGGTGTGAAAATTGACAATGGAAGAGCTTTTGTGATGTAGGCAGCAGTGTTTGCATATTATGGAGTGTCAATTGACAATAGAGGTCACAGTCCACGGCTGTGTGTTTCACGCAGCGCCAGAATTGTATCTAAATAACTTTTTTATTTCTACTTAAAACGTTAAGCGACATTACGATGTGAAATAACTCAAACTTTATCAGATATTTTACTCAGTAACTAAAATATACTACTTCAAGTGCATGTTACATTCTTCGTGTATAGTTAATTCACTCCCAAGAACTGCCTTCGAGTCTGAATATGACATTCCTACTGTACCGGTGTTTGTTGTTCTCTGACCCGGGGATAGAGAAGGAAGAACAGAATCGGAAAACGTCGTTTCCTCCATCTATTTCTGTGCTCTCCAAACCTCTCGACTTAACCCCCTGGTCTATTTTTATCCTACGCTTTCCCATCTCTCTTCGCCACTTTCATCCCTCTCAATTCTTTTTATATATATTTTATTTATTTCCACGGGTCTCTACAATACGTAACGATGCGTGCAGAAGATCGAGGGTTGAAATCCACCCCAAACTGCCCCCAGCTGTTGGTCTTCTTTCCGAACAACGACTTCGGGTCAAGCGATTCGATTGGCATTTGTTTTAATCAGCGCATGCGCCCTCGTGTGGCATCCTGAGTACGTCGTCCGTAAGTCTGTATTTCAATAAGATGACGCAATTTCTTATATACAATTTTGAAGGTTGTATATCACAACCGATGTTCCTAATCGGAGCCGTTATTACATGGAATTTTTACACT